>NC_045158.1:6249397-6396897 GCF_900700415.2 Clupea harengus | reverse complement strand
ACAGCCATGCCATGTAACAGGAACCATCTGACAAGCAGACAAGTGGTTTCATGTTAGGCAATGTCAAATACATTTCCCCTATAAGTGTGGCCCAGGCATACAGTGATGGACAACATCAAGAGGCAGGAGGAACCGCCTGCAATTTCCTTATGAAAGTCGGTCAGCAGCGTCTGTCCAAGATAGCAGCTTATCAATGACAGAGCACTTTTATTACAGTGTATGAAATTGGGGAAGATTGCTAGACGCATTTTTAGGGTGAGTCTGTATTGGCGTTTGGATATATTTGGTGCTGGAGGATAAATCTATATTGATGATTCTGAAGCTCCTTTGGGAGGCTGAGGATGAGAAGCAATCCTATACTATATTGAGTTCTGGAATTGCTTTTGTAATATTGTTTGGCAAGATTGCAGCAGAAAATGTGTGTATTTTTGTTGTTTCCCAAAAAGGACCCACTATTTTTTAGATGGGGCACTAAAGAAGCCTGTCCTGATTATCACTGGTTTATGACATTTATGCTTTTCTTTTGCTGATGAGAACCATGGTGTAGAAAGTTCAGTGAAGCTGGTGTTTGCTATACCATCGCTCAGGGAGACAGGGATACACAGGGAACAGATATTATAGTCTGTTCCAAGAAATATCACTGTCCAAACACAGTATATCTAGTTTTTCACCTAAAACATCTCATTTAAAAACACACACATACATACATAACACTGACTTTGCAAAGATGAATCTCATTGCTCAGCCCACTTCAGTCCAACCCACAGGTTCAGTGTCTAGGGCGTTTTAACATAAAATATAGATCACAAAACACAATTCATTACAAAGCAGTTCATCACAAAACATTCACATTTCTAATGAGCATTCAAATGCAGGGTTTTACAATAAGAAGCTTATGCCACCACACTTAAAGAGGACTCCCAAAACTCATGGAGGACCAATGATGATTGACAATGTAGTGCTGCACATAGGACATGGAATAAACACTTGATGTGATTGTAATTTTGTACCACAGATAAATGGAGTCTCAGTCAGGCAGTGGTAGAAAAATCAGGCACCAGGCTCTATTTACAATGATGCACACCAAGGGAGAGAGAGCATGGCGTTGCATAAAGATTCACAGAGAAACAGAGAGAGCATGGCTTTACTTAAAGATTCACCAGCTTCTCTGATTAGCACAGAGGAAGTCTCAGTTTAAGTATCCCAGGTCTGACAGGAGAGGGTGTTAATCATCAGGCCCAGCTGACTTACGTAGGTCAGGAGTCAGGAGAATGACACGGCTACCATCATCAACTGTTATTCTGTTTATCCCATTTAAAACAGGTATCCAACACACACACACACACACACACACACACACACACACACACACACACACACAACACACACACACACACACACACACACACACACACACACACACACACACACACACACACACACACACACACACACACACACACACACACACACACACAGTCCCAGAAACATTTAATTTCCCTTATCTCTACAGACACAGAGTCACACATAGAAATGCTCTAATCAGGAACACATATATTTACTTAACTTTAAACATAAGGGCATAAACTACATATGAATATAAGACTCATAAAACAATAGGTCTGATTTGCAACTCCTTCAGACGTCATGCGGTTTGATGAATGCATAGTCCCTGTAACAGCAGGCTGTATATAACCTGAGGCATTACCTACATGTGCTGTGCATCTGTATCACTTGCATCCCCCGCCACCGCTCTGCACATACATGCCACGTCGCCCTCTGTGAATCTATATGTATGGTCTCTGATTGCCATCATATTGACTTTGTGACAGAGAGCCTGTTTGCAAAAGTTGCCGAGCTTCACAAACAATTTGCTCCAGGGCCACTTATCGTGCTCTGTAAATATTTAAATCAATGCGCATTCACTTAAAGACCAACCACATTCACTGAGACATCTTTTATTTTTGGCAGATAATAACCCCCACACCCCTCTCCACACACACACACACACGCACACGCACACACACACACTGCTGATGCGAAGTAACAGTCGCAGTATTCACTCCTCAAGACTTCTTCAAATCATATGCTGTCCTCTCCCCTTCCATTAGCTTTTTTATTCGCTCTCAAATTACAAGGCAATTTGAAGGGGAAACAGAGGTCTGCCATGCTTTAGGGAAACCAAATTGATATATGCATATTTCCCTCCCTCCCCACCAGGCCCTCTCCCATCTTGGAAAGATAGGTAAGTATGTGAGTGCCTCAGCCTCTTTTCTCAGACTGTCTAATCATTATCTTTTGGCCTCGGCTGCAGAGGAGGTAATGGGCTTGGACTATCTTCCTCCACTAATTAAGGCTCTGCTAACACACGCACAGGCCTGTTTCCTCCTCTGCACAATGACAGCTATTTAAACTGTCTCATACAAGTGAATGGTACCAGGAAAGGAAGAAGAAGAAGAAGCAGAAGATGAAAAAAAAAACGTTTCAATTAACTTTATTTTCTCCCACTTTGACTGCTCCCCACACGCTCTACCCTTTTCAGACATGAATTGAGCTGGGCCACCCAGCGATAAGTGGTGTCATTGAAAATATCCTGAATAATTGAAAGAATTAGGTCACCTTCTTTTCTTCAAAAGTTTCCCCATGTTTTCTTGAACCTCATTATTTTTCCCACTGGAAGTACAGTATGTGGTTGCCATCTGCCGGCATTATTCACTGGAAAAAAGGTAAACAATTGGAAAGATATTGTGGCTATGCTGTGTAGCTGTGAGTAGGAGGAATCCTGCACCTCTATCAAAACAGGAAGAATGTGATTGTGAATGTGTATGTGACCTCAAGTCAAATGTGTTAATAAGTTAAGTCCAAAAAAGAATGAGATAATATTGCAATAAGCCCCCTGTCTTAGACAGACTGTAGTGAGATGTCTTCCCTGGCTGTAAAAGTGCAGGACAATAATAATATCTGTAGTATCTGTTCTGAATGACGTCAAATCCAATAGATTCCTACATTCCAGTGGTGGCGAGACGGTAATATGAGGCATCCCGGAGTAACAGCTACTGACAATAGAGACAGAAACCAAAGAATGTCTAAACACTGTCATCGTACTGGTTAATATAAACAGTCAGGCTGGATAATCAGCGACTCTCTCTCCTTTTTTGAAGTGAATTACTTCCCTGAGAGGAGGGTGCAGGGTGATTCAGGTGACAGGATGCAAGGCTTGTTATCCAGCTAACAAGCCACCTTTATTACTCCCAGATGGTCCTTCATTGTTTTTCGAGACGCGTCTTTCCCTTATCAAGCCCTGTAAGGGAGCACACCTTAAAGTGGATGTCTCCTGGGAATTGTCACACAGAGAATGTTTCACCTATCATGGTTACCTTTAGCTGTTTCCTAAAACAAGAAAAATGATCTCTCTCTCTTTCTCTCTCTCTCTCTTTCCTCTCTCTTACTGTTGTTTTGTTTAGCCTCTCGCTATCAGTTGGGATTTAGGAAGCAGGAGCCAAATATTTCAGAGAAGATTGTGTTTTGCTAGAAATGAATTATAGCAAAAGAAAAACAGCATGGAAAATCAGTCTATATTATGTGTCGAGCCCACAAATTTTACTTTCTCCAACTTCAATGACTTGTACAAACAGCCAGCATAGCCCAAGAATGCTCTGTTTTCAGTATTACACAGTGGGATGACCTTATAGTATAGCATTGCATATATTATAGTACAGCTTTTCCACATAGCCTGAAACCATATTTGCTGTTGATAAAAGACACACTTAGATGGGTAAATGTGGACTGGCTGAATGACCTGAAAGAACAACAAATCCCAGTGGATCAGGGCTAACCATGCAAATTGTATTTCCTCATATTGTTTTCGAGTCCCTATTTTTCTCAAGCCTTTCTGTTGATTAAGTTTGCATAGTCAGCAACCCCCCCCCCCCCCCCCCCCCCCCCCACAGGCAGAAGCAGAGGCGGCTGCATGGCCTTGAACTGACTCACCGCTATTCCACAGATTCATTAGAAAGATAACTCACTCTCTCACTCGGGCAATTTAGTATTGTGAAACCAGGGAGATTTATTACACTGTATTTATAATTTACCCACTTAGTTCTTTTATTTGTTCAATGTTTATCTTCTGCTGATCTTGTTTGAATTGTGTTTAAGTAATGATTTCCCTGTTGTCAGTTTTCACGCAGTTGTTCAAACACAGACCATGGCGAAGGAGTGATCTATTTGTATATGAAAGAGGGCACAGAAGCATTGGGCAGTGGTTCATGCAGGTGCCGTATGAAAACAGTGGCGTCAACAGCTTGAAGTAGGGCAAAGCATGAGGAAAGGAAGCATGCGCAAAAAGCTACAATCGCAAATAAATGCGGGGTTGAATTGTACTATACGGAAACACTTGACAAATCAATGCTGCTGGGCAATTGCTCTTCAAATCTCAGACGATTTATTTGACATGTCCCATACAAGTTCCAATGGTTCCTAGGATACAGTGTTTTTGTTTGCTTTAAGGAGATTTCAAATGCAGCTAACCAAACATTTGAGTGGAAAGAGGGGGGAAAGAGAAGCATTGATTTTTTTTTACAAAAAAACAGAAGCTGCTGTTTTATCCCTAAAGTGCAAGTGAAGCCCACCATGGAACAATATCCTGAACTACAATATACTCAGACAAGTTCATTATAGGAGCAACCTAATATCACAAATCCAGCTTTAACACAATTTAGGCCACAGTTTGATTCAGTGAGAACTATGCGGTTTTTAATTATAAAGATAAAGTGAGACAGAATATCAAAATGTATTGTTAAAAAGAGCATCACTGAAGAGTGGAAGTAAACAGTAGAGCTGTCACCCAGATGGCAATAATGAAGCATACAATGCCTTAATAGGGCATTTATTTACTGTGTGCTGTAGTGTGAACCGGCTACGCACTCTGTCTTTTCAGAGGTATAATCCACAGTAATTGTAGAGAAAAAATAATTAGCACGTTTTTGATTGGTGTATTTTTTTTCAGCCTGGGAGTTGGGAGTGATTCGTTGTGTGACAGTTATTTTGTCAAGTCAGAGACTGTGTAATCAAGAGGGGGATTTAAATGCATAATCCAAGAAGATACAGTATCACAACACAAAGAATATGCCTCTTACAGACGTACTTACACCTGTTATATACTTTGCACAAAGAGAAATACTGGAAAAACATACTGGAGTCAATCATATTTTTCGCTTTGTTTCCCTTCTGTCAACAAGACCCCAGTGTGACTCCAAAAAAATACAACCCTCATTCTCCATATAAAAAGTTCTTCTATTGCCCATTTCATGACTAATGTACCTTTACTCATAACTTGAGTCTATAGTTACGCACGCTTGGAAGGCATGGAGTTATCACTAAACATGCAGTGTACTCAAACCTCCTTGGGATGTACTCAGATAACAGAAATGTCAAGGCCAAGTGGCTTTTGGTGAGCAGGATGAGTACACTTCTCTAGTTCGCTAACTAATGACCCAGGATGTGCTCAAATAATGTTTTTTAAAAACCCTGAATTCATGTTGGCATATTCTTTATAATTTTTCTCTCTGCCATGGATGCTAAAGTTATGATAATACTGAATTTAATAAAATGCCAGGGAACAAGTTCTCCCAACTCAATACATTAATTATACATGTTACTGGGCTGATTCTGATTGGATTTTTCCCAGCAGATCTTTCAGCCCTCGTGAATTCTTCCAAGGGCTTCTGTGATGGCACGCGAGTCATAAACTTACTTACTCTGTAATGCTTGTTTCGAACCAGCACTATAATGAAAGCATTAAGATTCTGCTCAATATTTATGTATTTGCAACCTCAATCCGCTATCAGATCTATATGGAGAACAGCAGACTGTGGTATTCCGTGGGGATGTAACTAAATCAATTTTGGTAATGAATAGCTCAGTGCACCGTGTTCCACTGCAGCTCAGCAACGGGTCCAGAGGGCTTCAGGATGATGCTTCTCAAAATTTGAATGCAAAGAGTTTTTTCCACTCTAATCCAGTGAAATGCCTGGAAAATGTGGGCTTGAAGGGGAGAAAAAAACTAAAAAAGAAAAGCCTGTATTTGGCAGGTATTTTTCAAACTTTAGAAATGTGTTAAATGTGAACATTTAGCCTAACTCTCCTTCCCCCTCCATGTTTCACCCTGATGTCTTTTTCTCTTTCTATAAGCCCAATCAATATGCACTAACTCCTCTGAATGCAGATTATGTTGTTGGATGGGGTAAGGTTTTGCCGCAAAATCTCCCCACCTTTAATTTTTTATGACCCTTTTTTTCCTCCTATCCAGCTGGGAGACCTAATAGATTCTGAAGTGGCTATTTTACAGCCCATATCTGGAGAGTGACCTGAGTTATTCCTGTTACACAAAGGGCAGATTTATGCACCCAATCCCACTGAGACGGAGAGGAACTGATGAATCACGAGAGTGCCCGAGAGATTTACTGTCTGTCCGGAGTGGAGCGCACACTGAAAAACAGGTTAGCTCCGTTGGTTCAAGGCTCAATTGGTCACTCTTCAAATGACAAAAACAGGGTGGTACACAGTGGTGTTTTTCAAGTAGTGAGAGTGAGAGGCTGATTTATTAAAATCATTTCAACCATACCACCCCCGCCCCAAAGTCCCCTGCAGGTACAGTATTGCTCCATTTATAGCCATGCAACAAACAAGCATGTTCGTTCAATCAAATATTAAATATACAGGGTAAATTGCAAGTGATTCCGTCTAGAACAAAATAAGGTGTACAAGCCAAAACAATTCGAGAGACTATTAATATTGGATTCTTTTTTGTAATATTCAGCTCATCTTCTTGTTAGTGTTTGCTAGCATACTGACCATTGTGCCCAGGTGTTAATATTACACAACAATGTTATCATAGAGGGCAGGAGAGGCCTGGCAGAACTAATATACACATGATGGATTACTGACTGAAGTATGAGGTGAAGCTGTCACTCAGATCACTCAGGCTCTGAATCCTAAAGTACAGCAGGCAGCAAGTATCTCACTTTGTATTGTATTGTATTGTAGTTTTGTAGGGTATGTTTTTCAACAAATGCCGGTCATGTTGTGATGTGGACTGTGGGAGTTGCTGTTTAGATTTGTGAGTGCCAGTGGACCAACGGCATTCAGCAGAGGAACCCAAAACTAGTGAGGAGGGGGGCAACACAGACTCAGGGGCTTCACGGGGCCTAACCTACCCTGCACAACCTGAATCGCAGTACAATAACTGAGCATGGGACTCGGCAGAAGGCATAGTCTTGGTGGTAGCTCTGGCTCAGGGCAGCCCCCTGACAGTTAGTACTATCTAATTACTATCACATACACAATGTAGTGCTTCCTCCTTCAGTCACTTAGGAAGTGACTGTAGCTTTCAACCAGGAGAAGATGTCATCGGGTGGTGTCCAACTTTCATTGGCCGTTTCGACCCTGAACCACAACGCCCTCGAGTTGGCAGGTCGGCAGTGATGGCCAGTCACTGCCCATTTTCTCCTGGTCCCCAGTCCCCTCCCTCCTATTCCAGAGCCAGCAAGAGGCTTTCTCTGCGGCTTCCCCAACCCTACGGACAGCTGTCTTCCTCTCCCTTCCTGTTATTCCCAGAGCTGTGAGCGTGTTCCACACAGACTGTGCCGGAAAGCCCCTGCACTCGACCTCTACTAGGAATAGCCAGGCCTGCCATCCCTCGTCCCTGCATTGTTGGACCAGTTCCTGGTACTTGGTGGCTTTCCTCTCTAAGGCTTCGCCGCATCCGTCTTCTCACGGGACGGTCAGTTCGATCAGGATGATATTCTTGGCCTCTTCTGACCAAATGACCATGTCAGGCCTCAGGGAAGTTTGGACGACCTGGGGTTCCTTTCCCAGGTCTACCCTCATCTCACATGATGGTGCTGTCTGCAGGAGGCCCTTCTTGGTCTTCTTGGAGGATGATGGTACAGTATATGGAGGCCACTCCCCATGTGATGGGAAGGGGTGGTGGTGGTGGTAGTGGGGGGGGGGGGGGGGGGTGTCCTCTCAGAGTTTGACACACCGGAGTCAGGCATGTAGATTAAGCAAGAGCAGACTCTGTGTAGCCTGTGCCATCTCCTTCATGTTTAATTATAAAACTGTGTAGCCTGTGCCATCTCCTTCAGGTTTAATTATAAAATGTACTCAAAGCTGGCACCATATTGTCTCTGCAGTGGAAACTCATTAGGCCGTGGAAGAGCATGCAGCACCTGAAAGTGCAGTGAAGTAAGTCTCTTAAAGGTGTAGTGGACGGTTCTAATCCGGTACACTTTTTGTCAAATGCAGCGCATTGCTTCTCATAGCCCTCTAGGTGTCCACTCTGTGTGTACGCTCAAAAAAGCTCTGGAGTTTGTATGCAGTCCCGGGTCTGTAAATGGTTGGGGGGGGGGGGGGGGGAGTTAAGTGCACGAAGCACGGAAGGGGGGGGGGGGGGGTGTAATTTGATAGGCTGTTGAGCTCAAACAGAACATTCGCCAGAACTGTGGACTCAACCTGTCAGTTAGCATGAAAGGCTAATCCCAGAGGATGCTCTGCTCAACGTCTCACCTACCAATCCCAAATCAAATTTTCATCACTTAGAGAAGAAACTGAAGTAACCCTTGGGTATGGTACGGTATGGTATCATTTTAATTCTATATTCACACAACATGCTAATTCAATGAACGTAGCACTCGTTGTCCATATTAACTGTCCAACGTCTCACCTATCGCCAGCCCAGTTACCTTCGACCCTCGCATTCTCACGGTCTCTCTTCATTCAAATGTTCAGTTTCATTACCCTTTCATTTCAGGCCAAGAACAAGGGGAGCATCTTGGGCACAAGACACGAGGCGACACTGACGAGGGGACACTGACAAGGCCACAATGACGAGGTGACACTGACGAGGGGACACTGACGAGGCCACAATGACGAGGTGACACTGACGAGGGGACACTGACGAGGCCACAATGACGAGGTGACACTGACGAGGCCACACTGACGAGGGGACACTGACGAGGCCACACTGACGAGGCCACACTGACGAGGGGACACTGACGAGGGGACACTGACGAGGCCACACTGACGAGGGGACACTGACGAGGGGACACTGACGGGGGGACACTGACGAGGCCACACTGACGAGGGGACACTGACGAGGGGACACTGACGAGGCCACACTGACGAGGGGACACTGACGAGGCCACACTGACGAGGGGACACTGACGAGGGGACACTGACGAGGGGAAAGTATTCGCAATATGTTTCAGGCAAGGACAGGCAACACAAAGGTCACTTTCATATTAGGCAGGCTGGTTCTCTTCTTTGAGTAGGAATTTCCCTTTCAGAGAACCAGTTTTACAGTTTTTCTCGATTGCTTTGGCACATTTGTCCAATCACTGTTTACTTTTTCAAAACAGCTCACACACAGCCCATAACAGAAGATGAAATAACCAAAACACTATTTGATGTTTGCAGAATGACACCACCTTCTCAAAACTTATCACACACCCATCAAAACCAAACATTTCCATCAAAACCTACAATTTGTGCTCAATTGAAAATGTACGTTTTCTCATTTATTTAACAATGGATAACAAAATTCAAACTACAGCTTTCAATATCAACCTCTGAATCCATCACTTCAACTTTTGTGCAACACCCTCACAGCATTGACTATTTTACCACTGACAACATACTACAATTTGGGTTTTGTACTGAGCACTCTTGACAATATACTGTCAGAAAGTATTTGAAATCTGATAATTTGTATACATAAAATATTGTAGTTCTGTTTTTGTATTGCTAAATACTGTAAAAGATATTCTAAACAAGGACCTGTCAACAACATTGATTTTACATTTGTTCTACTGTGTACAGAATGGCAAAGATTCTGACACAAAAATATTTATTGCAGTCATTTTTCCACATTAGATTGGATACTGTAAGAAGTCAAAATGACAGGTTTCAAGATACAGTAAAAAGGTAAATCTGTTCTGCAGTGAACAGTCTCCCCCTGCCACCAGTGTGGGCCAGTGTGTACCTCAGCCATAGTAGAAATAGAGGGGCCCCTGTGTGGCATTCACGTAAGATGCTCTAATGAAATTAGGGCAACAGTCATTGATCACGTAGTCAATCATGACCTCTCCATGAGAGAGGCTGAGCCGTCATACTGTCACATCAATTGTTTGGCAATGACAATGACACTTTGCTGGCCTTTACAGTCAATTTACTGTACTGTGTTTAATTGTATTTGCACTCTTGGCAACAACCATTTCTATACTTTTGTAAAGTGTGTTGCCACAATACAATGTAGTACTGTAGTTTCACTAAAGTAATTTACAACATATACGGTAGAATTCTGATTACTGTATATTTACAGCCTATTGCACTATTTCTGGTGGCAGCCTCCTCGATCCATGCTTGGTATCAAAATCAATCTATTGACCTCTTTTAGAGGTTGAGAACTACTTGATTAGTTGTGCACAGAGAGTTCACACAGGTGCTGACGATATTTAGAATATAGAGAGCAGTTTCAGTAGGCTGCTACTAAGTGTCTGCAATGTGTTGACATGGTTATTCAATAAGGTTTTGTGTCTTTCTCTGAGAAGTGTGTTAACTGTTTTGAAAAGTGTGTTAAAACTCAAAGAAATTTGTGTGAAAGCAATGAGAAATAGTTAACCCATTCGCCAGAGAAGACTCTTGCTGTGCAAAGAAGATGTGAGCATTAGATTAAGTTGACCCATGATTCGCTAAATGTGTGAAAACAATTGAGAAAAACTGTAACTGTGTGTTTGTGTGTGTGTGTGTCAGAGAGAGAGAGAGTGTGTGTGTATGTGTATGTTAGAGAGAGAGAGAGAGTGTGTGTGTATCAGAGAGAGAGAGAGAGAGAGAGTGTGTGTGTGTGTGTGTGTGTTTGTATATATCAGAGAGAGATAGAGAGAGTGTGTGTGTATGTGTATGTCAGAGAGAGAGAGAGAGAGTGTGTATGTGTTTGTGTGTATCAGAGAGAGAGAGAGTGTGTGTATTTGGGTGTGTCAGAAAGATAGAGAGAGAGTGTGTGTTTGTGTGTGTCAAAGATAGAGAGAGTGTGTGTATTAGTGTGTGTCAGAGAGATAGAAAGAGTGTGTGTGTGTGTGTGTGTGTCAGAGAGAGAGAGTGTGTGTGTGTATGTGTGTCAGAGAGAGAGAGAGAGTGTGTGTGTATCAGAGAGAGAGAGAGTGTGCGTGTGTGTGTGTGTGTGTGTGTGTGTTTGTATATATCAGAGAGAGATAGAGAGAGTGTGTGTGTATGTGTATGTCAGAGAGAGAGAGAGAGAGAGAGTGTGTATGTGTTTGTGTGTATCAGAGAGAGAGAGAGTGTGTGTATTTGGGTGTGTCAGAAAGATAGAGAGAGAGTGTGTGTTTGTGTGTGTCAAAGATAGAGAGAGTGTGTGTATTTGTGTGTGTCAGAGAGATAGAAAGAGTGTGTGTGTGTGTGTGTCAGAGAGAGAGAGTGTGTGTGTGTATGTGTGTCAGAGAGAGAGAGAGAGTGTGTGTTTGTGTGTGTCAGAGAGATAGAGAGAGTGTGTGTATTTGTGCCTGTGTGAGTTTGTGGCTCTGTGAATAAGGGATCAGCCCAGCGAGAGGGGCTGCTCTGCTGATACCCTGTCTGGTTGTGCTGTAATGGGCAGTGGTGTTCAGCAAACATGGCAGGCGATATGACTCTGGCCTGACAGCAGCCCTGGTGACCCCCATCCCCTCCTTCTGTCCCACACACCGCTCTCTCTCTGGTTTAAATCACACAACTCTGCTGCTACGATGAGACAGGATTTCTGATGAAGTGACACAAGGCTCCCTAGCTCCAAAACTCTGACAGAAGTCACTCAGGTACGATTTACATATTACATATTACGTACTTCTCTAGCATAGTTCTTTTCTGCCTTTTCCTGTGAGAAGACTAGATTGCTGTCAGTGACCTGAGGAGAAGTAGTTCTTGATTTAAAAAACAAGGTTGTATTTACAAAATGCTGGACAATAACAATGGACAGAACTGGTGATGACTCCATAAAATGAACAACTTCGCAACTTTAAAAAAAAAACACACAAAATGAACCCATAAACAAACAAACGCATAGCATAAGCTGAAGAGGGTATTAAATGTAGTCTCAGACATTGTTCTAAAATCCTGATGATTCGACCGGTGATCCTGAGTACACCTCAGTGGTCAGTTACCCCCGGTCTAGTTTCCTCCTTGGCCTTTTAGCACCTTCCCTCCTATTCTATCCCCAGACAAAAACAGGTCTCCTGGTGTCATGCTCTCTTCTGATGGTGTTTCCTCACGGTTACTGTGACAGGCTTGCTCATAGCGGTCTTCTTTCATGGTTCTTTTTCTTTCTTTCTGACAATATCAGTTGTTACACTCTAATAGAGATGTACCCATCCTGCAAGGATCCTGCCGAAACCTCAAGGTCTTATCGAACCCACCCTAACACCTTTCGTCTGCAGGTCCACAGTATCTCTGATGTTCACTGTTGTATCCCCATCCAGCAACCAAAAGACAGCAATTGTTTTTAAGCCATTGTTCCCAAGACTTACAAGGCAATGGCCAAATCCTTAATCCTGTTTGGAATGACAGAGAGAATCGATTATTCCACATCCACAGGCCCAATCTCCGGTTGTTTCCTCACAGCTACGGGTGCAAAGGGGTCGCTCAAAGTTGGTGGACACTCAGGAGAGCAGGCACCCGACACGATCAATCCTACTGTAATAGGGACGGCCTGAGTTCCTCTCAGCATACCGTGTGAGCGGATTTCGCTTGGTAGATGCTCTGTATTGATCTTGTGCTAGTGTGGCTCTGTAGAATCTATGTGACACTTAGCCACTTATCGCTTTATGGCATCATCAACCCACTGCTTTTGGATGGCTCTATGAATTGATTATCAACCACCAACCAAAACATACAATATAGTTTGACTCATTAACAGTCTAAATTAGGCACCACAGTTACTGTATGTCATCCATCTTACAATTAACAAATGCATTTTAGCAGCCCTTTAATTTATAGCTGGTAGACACAACAGTTCTTAGAATCAGGTATTATATCATAATAAGTTCGGGAGGGGAGAACTGGGAACACTGAAACATGACCTTGAATTAAACTCACGAATAGGCCAAATACTGAATCTAGATACACTTTTATGAGCAAATGTAACAACGATACAATAATATGATTATTGCTGTTTTCAGTACACCATTCTGAATTTATCATGAACAACATATATTTCATTTAAACAGCTCCATTTTTACAACACAACATTTACAATCCCAGCTGGCTTTATCCCAGTCTCACAGTGCATCAGTGCTTTTTTAATGAAGATCTATCATTAGGCCTATTATCTGTGGTCTAAGGACCAAAAACCTGGACTGGAATCATATAAAATACTCTCTCTCTCTATATATATATATATATATTAATTCTAATATAATAATATGATTATTTCAATAATATAATACAAATAAGTATATTTATTTAGTTTAACTTCATACAGGTTCTTCTGTGACAGTTTGTCTGGTTTTGGGAGTGTTGTGTAAGTCTTCCAACATTACATTTCACAAGATTGTTTTGGAGGCCCTGGGCATATTTTAGTGTTAACATCATCTCCCCGTATTCAACCGTGTAGTTTTTGTTCCTCTGAGATCAAGGTGTTTTTTTTTTTTTTTGCCGGTGCCTTTGTGCTGCATTTTCTATTGTTGGCAATTACATGGAAACTCTTGTTGGATGTCTGACCAGCCAAGACAAAAGCCAACTGTTGTTATGGAGCCCACAGCCATCTGTTATACATTCAACTTCTGAAAACACTACAACGAGAAGGAAAATATTTTAATTGGTCCACAGAGAGCTCTCAAGGTAACATCGTTTAAGACCAGGCACTTGGCGTAGCAGCAGGTTTTAAAGCGAGCATGCTTTAGGAGAATGGTATGTCATAGCAGGTGACGCAACACATTGTCTGGCAGAGAGTTTTAGTATTTAGCTATGCCTGTTTGTTCTGGAGCACCAACGTCAATAAAACCTGATTTTTTTTCTATCAACCAGGAATCTGATAAAAAATACTATAGATGAAATTTGAAAATAAATGCAACCTAGGTTGTGTAAAATGTATGTAAATATACAAAGTGTTCAGTTAAAAATACAACACCTTCTAAAGATATCCGACATGCTATCATGTTTTCTCCATTGTGTAATACACTGTAGCATTGACTGTAAAAGAGCTATTACAATAACAAGATAAATATGTTTCTTTTAAATGGTAGGTAACTTCATATCCACATCCATTTTTGATAAAGATGCTTTGTGTGTGATGCAGTGAACATAAGGCTTTGAGGTATGCTCTGTGTCTGCTTCATTCTTTGCAAGCTTCCCAGGAGACTCACCTCCGTATCTCAGAGGATCAAAGAAAATAAGTAAAGAATTAGAAAACTAACAGACTAAAACATTTATAAGTATGGTGTAAGCATAACTGAATGACATTTAGCGTGAAGAATGAAGTCCAGTCAATGGCTATATCAGTGGCTGGATAGAAACAACAACACACGTCACTGAAGACTAAAAGTGTCAGTGTCTTTCCCTCACTGTCTGCAACACTTGCCTCAGTGCCACAGTTGTTTCACTAGAGGGTCTTTCTAATGTGAATATGGGAAGCACCGTGACCAAGCTGATTCCGGTTTTCTGCTATGGTGTATGACTGGTGAAGGGGTTATCTTAACAACATTTTGTCGAGGCGCTCCCTCACCTGCCAAGCAGTGGCAGCAGACTGATGCTCATCTCACCGGTGGGCTGAACCCCCCAGCCTACCTCACCTCCATCTGTGGCTTAGAGGCAGAGACCGTGATTTGGGCGAATGGTGGTTGATAGTTGAGCTCAACAGTAAAATGATCAAATGATACTTCTCCATTCTGCGCTCCTGAATGTGTTGATGGGCTGGAATTGTTTATGGCTCAGTCAAAAAAAGTTTGTTTGCCGTTTACAGAGCCAGGACTGTTTACAAATGACGAACAGTGTATTGGATTAGAATTGCGGACTTTACCATTAAGATCAACCCTTGAACTAAAGCAGGCAGTATCATCGGGAGGTGGCCCATCACTGCCTTGAGCAGCCACACAGATCAATGTTCACTGTGACATGGTGACAACACAGTGGCATGTTAGTAATTAATCATTGGCCTACATGATGTGGTGACCCTGGCCTATCAGATAACTAATAAGGCATGGGCATTAATCAGTAAAAAGGACTCATTTTTATATAATCATATCAGCAGAAATAGATTCCCATCTCGTTTTGGTTAATTCCCTGACATCAAACATATCAGATCAAATACAACAAAGATGAAATTTAGATTAAAAACAACTCACTCAACAAAAGGATAAACAAAAGCCATCCATGCTTTTCGGGGGGAGGGGGGGTGTTATAGACTGAAAGCTGTGGTTTTAGGCAGAAGCCAGCTGTTTGTGATTGTACAGTGCACCAGTGCACAAAACAGTTCTCTTTCATTCATATCATACATGTCAGAGAAATTGATAACAGTAAAAAATTATGTTTTTTTCATTAAAATATCTAGTGTTAATATTTACACTGTTTCCACAGAAGCTTAACTAAAATTGCTACTCTTGGGTTGTATGCCTCTAAGGTATTCACAGAAGGACATTAGTGAGCACTGCCACTCGTGCAAAAAACTCAGATGAAGCGCCCCTTAATCCTGTCATCTCAGCGTGTAAACTGGGTAATTACTGTGGCTCGTGAAGAATAAAGTGACACTGAGTAATCCCGGCTTTTTAATTTTCCGTTAAGGAGCTTTCGGATTAAGGAACAATGAGCTCCCTTTTTGATGGGCGGAATATTAAACGTGTTCTCGCGCAATGGCGGCCTGACTATCAGGTCTATGAAAGATGATATGACACCGCACAAATGACAATGGCCTGCCTACTCTGTCTTGCTGATGCATAGGCCTTCCAGTCACTCTCTCTGTAGTCATGGGGTGGGATGGATGGCAGGCTAGGGGGGACCCATAACAAGTGTGTTTTATTCTCGGCTCTCTATCTGTCTAATACAGTGCTGAATCCAGAGCTGAAGAAATGTATATGTTGCAAATACATTCACGTGCAGCCCTACACATAATTGCCAGTGAACAATGGAAGACTTATGGGGTTATCAATTATGATCAATTGTATTGATTTCCTTGTATGTGTAACATTGTTCTCTTTAGTATGCATGGCTAAAGCAGTACAATGCATCTGCTGATGATTCATTAGGTTTCATGGCTTGAAGACTAAAATTGTAGTTATTGGAGTTGCCATTATTTTTATATTATACTCAACCAGAAAACATATGCTTATTTATGAAACTTTTTTGTGACATGGTGTTTCCAAACAACGTTTGGTGCGGCTGGAACTCAAGCAGCTGACAGAAGCAGAGAGGCTTTTTTAAACAGAGTTTGTGGAGGCAGATAGCGTTTGATCTGAACCGTTTCACCTGCAGTCTGACAGATAAAGTTGAGTTCACACACGCGCTTAAGATGCAGCACATTGGGTGAACGGTGCCTGTCGAACGGGGACATTTCAAGCCTACATTGGGTTGCTTTTCCAAGTAATTTAAAGAGGGTTCCTCTTTCTCAAACACAGAAAGATAAAACGTGTCAAAAGATCATTCAAATCTAGATCTTCAGCTGGAAATGCATTCGCAATATTTATTACATTTGTTTTCACCAGGGGTTTTGAGATGATGGAAAAGTCTATGACAGTTGGGCCAGGAGCAACAAGCCAGCTTACTGGAAAATGGACAAAAAATTATTACAGAATGTGATCTCAAACTTATCTTCAGCATGTAGAAGATCATGTACGAAATTGAATCTCTAATACATTCAAATAGTTCTCATTATAATGTCCTCTTTCCATCGACACCACACTCCTGCCACTACGTAACATAAATGTATGGTTCAAGTCAAAAAGCATTAAAAAAGCATAACTGTACATGTTTACTACACGTTTCCTTCACATTTTAAACATCCAAACATACAACTCCTTTTTTTTTTTAGGAGCATGCCGTGACCGGCTCAGGCATCAATCACCCATGTTGTGAGACCCAGGAAAGAGGCTCCTCATCTCCCAATGAGGTCAGGGGGTAACCCCTGCACAAGAAGGCAATTACTGCCCTAGTAATCCCTTGGGGCTGGTCCAGAGTTTAAATGAGGTCTTATAGCATGGTCAGAAAAGATACAGAAAGACAAAAAGTTCTTGTTCACAACAATGTGTACACTTTCTGCGTTGTGTACATCTCGTTTCCCAAGCCCTTCCAGAGTTTATTGAGCAACTACTGTGGTTTCAAACTTCTGTGTATCACACCGAAGGACACACACTGTATTTCATTTCAAAAGTCCCAATATTTGGCATGCCTGAAGGTCATGAAAGTGAACTCCTGTAGGATGAGAGGGTGCTTAAGGACTTCAGCTTTAGGCCCGTATGTAGAATCCCTCCATCTGTGCCTAAACCTCCTTTGTCCTCCTCCTCACTGCATCCAAGGGTTTCACTCTTGTAATCTGTCTGCTAATACAGATTTAATTAATCATGTCATGCAGGTGCTCTCTCTCTCATTTTCTCCCGCTCAGACACACAGGACACACACAGAGTACCCATGGACACACACACACACACACACACACACATTACATATGGACACGTACACACATAGGGTACATATGGACACTCACATACACAGAGCCAAAAACAAACTGAGACACACACACAAAGACATACACAAAAACATGCACATACTGCACAGGGGATGAGCACGCCCCCCCCCTATGGATTCAAGTCCATCTACAGGACAGATGGTAAAAGCCCACCATTAGCTCATCAAAAGCAGGGATAACTGGAGCTATTTTTGCATGCCAGAAAGCAAACATAGACATTTCAGCCTTGGATTATTCACACACACAACCATCTTATTTCCATGTTTCACACTGTGTGTTCTGGGCAAACCATTAGTAAGCCTTAATGAAGACAGGAAAAAGATCACAGCTGTTTTGACAGGTAATGCAAGGGATGTTATACAATATTAAATACCTTTACATGTTCTTCAATGTCTACTGCCTTGTAATAGGCATCACTTGATTATTTATTTTTTCTTCAAACCAGGGATCCTTTTGTATATCTCTTAGAGGCTGCAAGTCTAAAAATCCAATAATGGCTTTTACTCAGACATTGAACTTGCTTTAGTGCCAAGGCTGTTCAAGGTACTGCCATGACCACTAACAGTTGTGGTTGCTCGGCAACCCTGCACGCTTCCTTATTTTCCTCTGAAGTAGTCTAATTGCAGCCAATCTGATCGTGACCTGCTAAGACATTGACATAAAGCAAACATGACAGTGGCTGATTCCCCATCTTTAGTACTCTCTCGTGCTGGGAGATGCCATGCTGATGCGAGGATGAATTATGGGGCCTAAAAACCATCTAAATCTGTTCAATTTTTACCAAGTGAATGAGCAGAGAGGGAGGGCTCCTCGGTCAGGATCGCAGGGTAGGCTCGCAGGAGCCCAGAGAAATGAGAATTAATGTGGATGAATTGGGCATGACAGATCAAAAATTCTGCCTCAGACCAATTAAAACCAGGCGCAGTCATTCTCTCGCTGTTTGAGATGAGGGATGATTCAGACTGTTAGTGAAATTAGAAACTTCATGAAGACAAAATTCCCACAAAATACCCAGTCAGTAATCAGGCACCGAGTTCTGCCTTGCACTTCAGAATTGATTTCCGCTCAAAATGGTGCAAATTGAAAACTGCATGAGTAAATGTAAACCAAGAGTCTTGCAAATGCAATGCAAATGCGTTGACATAAACTGTTTGAATCACAGCGAAAGAAACACAGGTGCCTACCCTTTGATCATCCCAACACACCCTTTGAGTTATTACTCCTGAAATGTACTGTTTGCAGTGGCTCTGCCAGTCTGTTTCATGTCCATGTTGGCCCGGTATGTGAAACAGAAAATGAAACACCTCTGAACTGACAGGGGCTGTGAGGGATAAATCCTCCCCATATTTGCTCGCAGTGGCCTCACCTCAGACAAAGAAATCGTACTGCCACTCAAAGTAAGAGAGCTACTGCCCACAAAACAATACTTTCTTTACATTGGGGCCATAGATTTGTCCTTACATATATTTCCCTTTTGCCAAAAGTATATAATTTACCACAGTCTTAATGATTATTCAATTTCCTCTTTGACAATAATTTCATGTACTAGTGAACAACTGAATTAATAATTGTGTTATTCTACCATACCATACTATAAATACAGAAAGATGGATCTATAGACATAGAGACATAGAGAGTTGGGAAAGGAGAAGTTAGAGGTGGAAGAAAAATTGATTTGACTATTCAATATTATGATTTTTATTAATTTTGGGACATACGTCTACTGCAATAATATTGCTTCAATCAACACAGGCGGGGCACACACAAGGGCAGAGCGTTAGGAGTCTGACACGAGGAGACAAGAGTAAAACAACACAAAACCGAAGAACAAATGACAAAACCAGGAAAACAATCTAAGAAACAGGAACGGGACTTAACAGAATGGAAGTTAGAGACGAGAACAAATGTACAGTGCCACGATGGCTGCAGAGACTCCCAGTATACGAAATGCATGGCCATTTTGGCTTCCAGAATACAGAGAATAATGTGCTTAACATGCGACTTGCTATTTGCAAAAAGAGCCAATAACCGAGGAAATACGACCAACCTGAGAGCTCATCTCACAAGGCACCACCCGCAAGTAAGGGGTGAAACAGGTGAAAACCACACCCCCCTTTGTCACTTAATTTGACAAAGCTGTCCGCAAAGTCAGAGAGAGCAAAGAAAATGACACAATCCATCGTGGTGGAGAATGAGGGGTTCTGTTATATGTTTCATACAGTAAAGCCCAGGTGCGTGGTCCCATCCCGTCGCTATTTTACTGATATAGCTTAGCTGCTAAAACACCACGGCCAGTATGGTAGATAGGAAACTAGGTCCACGTAAAATGCTCCGCCCATGGTTTTAACCTCGCTTTGCGCTAAAGCTGCTCGCTGTTGCCTAGTTACTTGAGTACTTAAGAGTTTGACGCATAACCTGTTTCTTTCATAGACTCACAGTGGTCAGCAACAGCAAAAAACTGTTCAAATCATTGCCCTTCCTGTCTCCAGAGGAGATCAGTGAAAGTTGTTGAGGCGGCAACTTTCAGCTAGGCCCAGTATTGTACTTGTTGCATTGCAGTAGTTCTTATTTAATAATTAATATAATTAATTGTTTATTTTATGCTAGTATTATTTATACTTGTGTAAGCATAATATTGCTTTATTATAACAACCACTTTTATAGAATATAAATGTGGTATATTGTGTTCGACCCCCTGGGGTCGAGAGCGTTGTCATCGACATTCGACAATTGTTTTTAACTTTCTGATAAATAACTTTGCAAGATTGTATCATACAGATGCAGGTCAAACATTGTCACATTATTATGTTGCCACTTAATTAGCTAGATTTGTAAAAACAATGGAATGACTACAAAAGGAAGCATTCAGTTTATTTGACTAGCTGCCTATAAGAGTAACTAATTGTGAACAATTGTGAACAGCCAGGCAAAGCCCTTTTGAAGAATGTTCAATAAATATTTCTAACCTCATTTTTCTTTTAAGATGTATATCTTTGGTTGTGTTGATCAGCTCCTTTCACAGAACAAGAATACTGACATTACCGTTTAAACATTTTAGTTGACAACCTAAAAGCCAAATGTAGCCCAGCAGCAAACTATTTATTTACATTTCTAGATTTAATTGAAGCTTTAAGTTATTTATTATTTTAAATTGCTTAAGGGAGTGCATATTAATTCTTTTATAGGCCATTAAAATCACACAAATGTACAGTGGTCTAGTCCAGTGGTTGTCATGGTCATTAAGTTGTGGCCCACATTTTATGGAATTCAAACCATAAAATAAACATACAAATATAAACATAAACATAGGGCCTGCTTTTATTTCTGCATTTATATTACATTAGCCTAGTCCAACAACTGTATATGGAGGTGGACAGTGTGTTGTCTCCAAAAAGGGAAGCAACCACAGGTCTAGCACCTCTGATGGTGGGCTGCAGTACGTGTAACACCGTCCATTCCCATGTGTTTCAGTGACAAAATAGCTTATATTCCATGTCACTTTTTCTCGTCTAAACAGTTTGTTTTCCCTATGCTGCAAATTTTTTTTATTTTCCTCCAGAAATTAGTTGTTAAAACATTGCTCTACTATATCGTAAGAAGAGCTGAGAATTAATTGATTGAGCCTTTCACTAAAAGAGGCCAGCTGTAGTACCTGAATCATGCCCATTCTCTCTCTTTACGCGAAGTAGCTGAGTTTGTATTGTAGTCTGCCAAGCAACTTAGTTTAACCTAGTTTATCATTTCTTGTAACTGTTAAACTTAAAAAAACTAAACTGTTAAATGTAAAGGTTTTGACAGTCATGTCCTGTTGTGCTGTTGGTTGCACTAACAGACCGCCTATGTAAAGTTTAAAGTTTTAAAAATGAGTTATTATGCGTTAAGTTGAGCACCATATCCGTCTTGGTTAACATTATGGTGTATCTATATTTAAGTGATTTAAAAATAAAGCGTCAGTGGTTTAGAGGTGAAAATCAATCAAACATACCAAGTTTTGCCTGTAGGGGAGTTTGCATGCAGGCTACTCTTACCTATAAGTTGCTAGCATATGTAACTACACTTACTGGACGAATAGGATATCCACGAACACAGTGTCTTTGAAGTTACTAGTTGCTGGGGGTTCAATAAAGATAGCCACAGGCTGCACCTTGATATTGGGACAAGGGGACAGGTCTACCAGTAGGCGTACCTAACTGTACTTTTTCTATTTCATTAGGCATACCTGTTTTCGACTCTCCTCCCTACTGTGCAAACTCTAGCTCCAAATTTGAGGGTGGAGGGATTTTGGCTTCATTTATATTAAACGGAAGGGCATGGAGCCTAGTTGTCCACCTCTATACAGTCGATGGCTTAATCTGACATCAGATAGGTTTACATTTTTTTATTTAAATTTAAATTTTGTTTTTTTTAACCACACTGTCGAGTTTTCTAGGGACTATTTGCTTCACCTTTTTCTGAAATTAAAGATTCACACACAAAAGTACATATAACATATCTCAGTGATATGCTAACACAAATGACACAAATGAGCTATGAATTCTAACAAAAAGATTCAACTAGCCCACCAGTGGCATTTCTGTAGACAGCTAGTAAGTCAAAGCTCTCCCTGCTCACATTACAGCACTACTCCAGCCAACCCTTCGGAGTAGTAAGGCTATGCCTCTGCAACTCATGCAGTCTCTTTCTGAGAGCTCCCTTTTCTCTGAATGAAAGCTACCGTTGATATATTTTCTTCAGAAGTTGTTAAAGTTCTGAAGGAACATAGACACTCCACGACCTACTGAGAATGATCCCACCAGCTGAGGAACACCGGTCTAAAGTAGTCCTCAACATGTGTTGTGGGTTGTGTGTTGAAAATGCCCAATGCCGTGTTATTTTATTCTATTAACAAAAATTACAGTTTTGTTCTGCCACGGTTCCTGTTAAGTGAGGGTGACCAGACATCCTCTTTTACCCAGACATGTCCTCTTTTCGAGACCTAAAAAATGTGTCCGGCAGGGACTCCAAAATTGTCCGGGATTTTGCCTCGTCGGATATTTGTGTTTCTCTGGGTCTTTCACAAACTAGTTATTACCTCCTTACAAGTTTTGGAAAGGGTATCTCCCATTACGTTCCACCTTCTTGCGCGAGCTCTGACTTTAGAGAGAACTGTCATTGGTCGACCGCCTTCCCAGTGTTGCCAGATATGATAATTATCCTCCAAATACGATCATTTTGAGCCTTTGATACGATAAGCCATTTCCAATCTGGCAACACTGAGCACCTTGCCGCCTCCACTAGTTGCATCGTTTACAATAGTACATGACATCTGCATGTGAAAAAGATGTCAAAACTTCGTCGCAGGGGAGTGGTCATCTGCATGTGAAAAAGATGTCCAAAAACTCCGTTGCGGGGAGGGGGCAGGGTCCGGCGACGAAGTCTCCTCTTTTTCACAACTGCTCACCCTATGTTAAGTGTGTGTTCAAGTTATCCTCCACAGGATCGTTTCATTGCCTCTGTAGCAAATCTCACCCCGATTAGACGTCATGTCAACATATGTCCATTGTTGTTGTTACATTGTCTGTACCGACATCATATTATTAACACATTAAGTGACACAAGAGTAATCGTGCCATGATCTAACCAAATCCAGTCTTCCTTGTAAATGTTTTGATGATGTCAAGCGAAGCACAGTGAACCAACACCCTGACTCTTGCTTTTGATCAGCACAGACTTTCACTTTCTTGTTGCCTACGCATTCCCCCCCGCCCCCCCCGCCAATAGCTCAGGCCCACGGGCGTGTGCACAGCGGTGCCCTCTCCCCTGCCACCGATGGAGGTGTTTATCAAATGTTCCTGTCGGCTCCCGGGGCACACTGCCATGGCTTTGGCCCTGACATCTGGAGCCACGGATGCTAAGTGTGATGGATGGGGGCGGCAGTGTGTGCAAACAAAGCTCCTCACAATCTGTCACACGCACTTCAGCGCATCATCCGTCTCGCATTTACCCAGCCCCGACCATGGAGGCATTGTTGTCGTGGTCAAGGGATTCCGCACTTAATGACTTAAGACCCCCCCCCCCCCCCCCACCTCCACTCCCACCCCTTCGTCCTGTTGTTTTGCTTCTGATTTTTTGATGAAGTCTCCTATGACATGTTTATGCAAACAGTCGTATCAGCTGGATTGTGCACGCTCCCTCTCTCTTTCTATTCCTCCGTGCTGAGCTCCCTCTTTGTCTCCATAAAATCGTACCTTCGCTCTCTTTTGAAAAGCCGTTAACCCCCCCCCACACACACACCCTCTCTGCCACCACCTCTTTTCTAAAAATAGATCTGGAGCAGACAAAAACTTGATAACCTTTTCCCAGGGGTGACATGTGGCAGCTGAGATGGTAAGGGCACTGTCTCTTTCACTATTCTTTGTTAGAGGGGCTGACATGATTTTTTTCCCCATTACATTTACTTTGGGGAGTCTGGAATCTGACAGTGGGTGGATATCACCCAGAATAGGAAACACAATAAGGGTTTCATAGCTCTCTTGGAGAGGGAATTCCACGGTAAGTGACCATAAGTTAAAACCTGAAAGGCAAAGGCCTCTCTTAGGCAGAGACGTGGCAACAATGGTTAAACTTCTTGGAGAAATCAAATCAAACTAAACTTAAAACCAACATTACTGGCTGAAATGTTTGTTGAGTTTGGAGAACACATTTTTTTATATCTATGAACTGTTTAGAAATCATCATCATACGTTATACATACATTCCCACTCTTCAGCTAGAATTGAGAAGTGACCAAAAAGGTCTCTCAACTCCATTCAACATCATATGCAAAATGCAGATAGAATGTAAAAATAATTGTAGGAAAAAGGTCTAATGTGCCTGTTTAGGATGTTACTATGTGTCACCTATGACACTAATTAGCCAGCATGACGCCCACAAGCCTTGGCACCGTTGCAGAGTCATTTCAATGACCCCAAAGTTGCCAATGGACGTTATAAAGCTGGCAGAGATTGTCCGCCTACTGGTGCCATGGCAACAGGACACGGTTCCAAATAAACAGTGACATCGTTGTTATTCCAGTCATGGCAGGTGTGAGCTGGCCTATCCGAGGTGGGGGAGGCCTGGTTCCGCCGAACCCATGGGGGAGACAGCCAGACTCCTTAATTACTCCATTTCAATACCGGCGAAATCTGTATATTTCCAATTACCATGATTAGAAAACAGCTCCCCTCGCACCCAGCTGCATCCCACTTCCAAGCGCTGGCTGCCGACGGCCATCAGCGTGAGTGAGGCCGGGAGGGGAGACAGATGGTGAGTTGCTTCACACATGGCTGTGGTTCACATCTGATAGGACGTGGTGGCCAGAGCGGTAGTGAGGTGTAAGGAGGGGGTGTAGAGGGGTGGGGGAGATGCTGTGAGCTGATAGTTCGAAAACCATCCTTGGAGATCTTTCCTACTTCTCATGGTAGTGCGTCTGCGTCCAGATGAAGTGTGTTTTGTTTTTAATGTATTACTTCAACACGTTTCTCAAAAAGGCAAAGTATTGCTTTATCTCTCTCTCCTAATCTATGTCCTTTCCCTCGAAGTGAGATCATTATTTATGTTCTCTTCTATTGTCGGTCAGCAATTGCTTGGTTATTGCTGACCCATTTTGTTTGTTGTTTAATAATACTATGACATTACATAAATACCCGCATAACAACAACAGAGTAAACAATATCTGTTTTGTCAGAACTGGTCATTTGTGACATTCGCCTCCTTTACATAAACTATATTCTTCTCACAGGTTCTACCTCAAGATGGGTTGCAAATCAAGGATCGAGACGATTTTGGACCATGGACTGAGAGGAACGCATATTCACCACTTTCAAAATATTGGGAGGGATTGAGTGGTAGGCCACGCAGCTGTGTGTAAACAGCCTTATCTTACATCACAACAGAGATAATGTCTTTAGTTTTACTTTGCTGGCTATGATTCAAACATATTTGATGACTATAGACCATAAAGGCGGACTCCACTCTTAAACCAATGTTTAAAATCAGTTGAACACAGTATAACTATGAAACATGCTCATTTCACATTTCCTTTACACCTTTAAGAATAAAAACAAAACATGCCACTCAATTGAGTTTATTGCAAAAAGTGCCTGCTTTCTCACAGGTCACACATAAACCAAAAAGTAAAATCCGACAATATCCAGGGGACAGTGCAAAAAATGACAGCTATGATTTTCTATACAAAGTCCATTAATCAGAAACCTGCCTTCCATAAACTCCAAGTGGAGTAGAGTCTAAGTGGGGGTATTGCTCCAAGCAGGATTACTTAGTTAGCCAGGCAAAAAGTGGGTTTTGTCGGAGCTAGTCAGGGTGATGTATTTGATTAAGTATAGCCATGGTGACTCTTCCTGTGGTTGAGATTCTGGAGGTTTATCCATGTTGAAGTTGTCGCTGTGTGAGCACTGAACAACGCCCGCCCTTTTGCACATGCACTACACAAAGGTCAAGTGTGTGGTGGTGGCTGGCTGCCTGATGAATACATTGCCTGGGCATGCAATCACAGGTCAAAGGGGGTTCAATTACGATAGAGAAACAATGGTATAATAAATACAAAAATCATTCCTTTAATTTTTTGGCACAAAATGGTTTGTGGTTAGCTTCACAAAAATGGCAAAAAAGTAATTGAACTACTTCAATCTGTAAGGAACCACTTTACCAAACCAGTGGCAGAACTAGTAGTGGCCATAGGTTTCTGCGTGTTAGTCTCTACGCACTTTGCTGAAATATAATATTTATGAAAGGACCCTGTTATGGTAAAACTTAACTAATCGGATTTCACTCAATTAGGAACTCAGCCTTAGTTCCTGGTTTTTATTGCTATATTGCTACCCATTAAGTGGGCTGACGTTGGGTAATTTCTTTGGATACCTACAATCTGTTTTGAACAATACCCCTCTTACTTTTTAATAACTGGTTTCTTCTAGGAATAGTGTCGTACAGGATCCACCGCTGTATAATATAATATAACATTTCTGCTGCAGCGTGTCTAGCCCAGTTGATTAGCCAGATACCTCAAGACTTACATTACTGCTTTTCGGTTTGAAACTAATCCTACCCAGTCATTGCGGACACACCGGTACCTACTACAGTGGCTCAGAGCATCACAATTTATTTGTCAGGTACAAGTTAATAATACAGTTACATATTCAAATGAGTCTGAAGTGAATGATCTAAAGTTACAAAAATAAAAGAAACATGAAACATTCAGAGAATATAAACATACCTGGCTGCTCAGAAGATGATGACTACACACATAGAGTGCAGGAGGCTCTGGCTTCACAATACTCCCAGTCCTTTGACTATCTTCCCCTTAAATACCCATTTCATTTAGCCCTACATCTGGTATAATAATGAATCACATGGACAGTGGTGTTTATGATAGGAATCACACTGTCACGCCAGCGCTGAGCCCTGCTCCTGCCACGCCCCCTCCTGACTCACCTGCCTCAGTCACCTTCCCAATCTCCTGATTGCTTTATTACCCGCACCTGTCACTCCCTCCACCACTATATAAACTCCTCACTCCCTTCACTCCCTGTCTGGCCTCGTTGATACATGGACTAAACTCCCTCAAGCAACAAGTTCCTGACCACGTCTCCCGCGATCGTCCCGACTCCGTCTTCCAGGTCTTCCACCTTTGCGTGTTAATCTAGTTTGACTTTGTTTGTTCTTTGGACATTTATCTTCTGAGCGTTATCTCCTGTTTTGCACTTGTTTTCTTGTTTATTCCCCTGTTTCGCTGTTCCCTGGATGTTTCCGAATAAACCCTGTGAAATCCCATCACTGAGTCCTGATGTCCCTGACACACACAGTCAAACAGACAAATAGAGGGGGTTGTCACCTAAAGAGGGGGTTTGTTTCCTCCAGAGGGGGGTTACCTACAACCCATAGAGACCAGAATTCTCATGTTTCTGAGATCCATGTTAAGACTAATCTTTTCTGCTGCAGGACTGAGACCACTGTACCACTCAGACAGAGACCATTTAAATGAACCCAAACATGACAAAGAAATCATCTTCTAATGCAATATCACACTAAGTACTCTTAAATCCATTATCCTGCCCCTAGTTTAACCCTTGCATGGAAAAGCACAGGGAGAAAACCAGAGACAAGTGATAGAGATAAGAACACAAGGTGTGAGAAAGTCAACCAAATGGAACAATGCAGTTCTGGAATGTTGTTAGAGGCACAATCTAACAACAACTAACCCACACCTAATGAATAATTGCAACTAGAAAGCCATTTTTACAATCCAAATATGTCCGTCCTGTCTTACAAATCACTATCTAAATATGAATGTAGTTGAACTACCAGCAAGCTACATGGAGTTAAACTACTAGTTTAGTTACATGTAGTTCACTACTCCCCAGCACTGTCTAAGATATATGAACCTATGAAATGTGGCACATATCTGAGCTGAAATAAACATAAATAAAAAAAATACTTTAAAAAGTTTTCTCCCCCTCTCTGCCCACACACACCGAGTCATTTCATCAGTTGGGTAACAAGTGCACATTTTTGAACATAGGAAAAAAATAGAAAAATCTGCAGCTGATTCATTAATACATTCATATTTTATTTACCTGATAAATCCATCCAGGGCTTTGAATTTGTAGCGGATGCATCAGGGCCCTTTTGATCTCTTCCACTGACAGTTGAAAGGAAGTTGCTTTGAAAGGGATGAGCATGCAGCCATTCACCATTTAGTCCTGATGAGTGTCACTTACAGTTACCAGATGGACCAGATTATTCTGCCCTTTCCTCTCCTTTGGCAGGAGCAAATCATGAACTGGGAGGTCCTGGAGGAGGTCCAAAGCCCTCCGTCAGAACCATTCACCGGGACTAGTTAGACTACTTACTGTACAGTTGAGCTCAATGCTGCTCGCCATTCTGCAGGGGCATGTGGTAGGAGGGTGTCTTTGACGTGGGCTTGAAAACCAACTGTTTGGGGACGTATTAGGCGTAAATGTAAAGTTGATGGTAGACAATGATATTGAAGCCTCTTTGTGGCTAAAGATTATATACATTTACACTGACCCTAATTACTTGTCATATTCCATGGCAATATCCCTCTGCTGGATATTTAAAGTTTTTAAAGAGGAATCTATTTTTCAGTAGTACCATCCGGTAATAGTTCGTTTTAAATCATTTTATTCGGTTTTTTTTTTTACCCCTATGACACTTCAGAAATATAGTACATTTCTTTGATCTGCAATAGAAAGTGAAGACATTCCTAACCTCACAAATCTGTTGCATATTATAGGACCTTTTAACAATCCATTAGACAGCCACAGGTACAATGTTTACTTTCGAGTTTGCAGCCTAACTCCAGCAAGCTGTGGGAAAGTCAAGGTTGTGTCTAATTTTATACTCGGATTTTGCTCATAGCCTTTATTTCCGTTGCCCTGTTTTTTGCTCCGGTGAGCCTGTTCTGGAGTTTTCTCTTTAAGAAGAGCAGACCTCTTCTGGCATGCAAAAAGCACTGATATCCTAAAAGCCGAGAGCAAAGTCCAAATTTGCTGCGACTTTTCAGCGAGTGATGTGACTGTCAAGTACAGCCACCTGCCTCGTGATGCCTGTGACTCAGACAGGTCACATATGCCTGTGATTCCTCTCAGAACCCATTTGGTTTACACAATGCTGGACCATCGTCTATGCAAGAATCGTGAAATGACCAATTCAGTCTCAAATATGGAAAGCTACACATTTTCCTTTACATAAGAATATGCACTAGTTCAGTGATCAAAGGTCTTTCAGGAAAGTTAAATGAAATACATAAATATGAAAGCTTTCCTTCTGCAGTGAAGGGAACGTTTTGACAAAAAGAAGCAACCCACTAAAAAAAAAAAACAACAACAAAAGAATCATGAATTTCATTTTCGGTGTATTTGTTCGATATATTCCAGTAGATGAACCATGAACCACAATGTCTTTATAATGGCTTTGCTTCCACTACACCATGTGAGTGTTTCATCATTACAGGTCTTTTTTTTTCATCACAGGAAAGACCTCAGTGAAGTGAAAGTATGGAGTGACACGAGGAAATTGCTTGTTTACAGTCACTGAACAGCACCTCAGGACACAAAACGTGCTGGTGTGTGAGTCATTACATTCCCCCATTGTTTCATATTTACTTTTCAACCTCGTGTTGATAAAAGAAGCGAGGACGCCGGTACGGAACAGACCGGGAATCGCACGGACGAGAATTGCGCACTAAATAGCTCGTCTCGTTCGTTTCATCTCCCGAAAGCGCCGAGCAGGTGTATGAAAAAAGCACAAGCCCTCGGCAATTTCTCATCCAAATCCAATTTAACGTAGTTTCTTCCTTTTCCCTCCTTCTTCTTCTTCTCCTTCTTCTTCTTCTTCTTCTCTCTCTCTAACATGAAAGGATACCTGTGCCCATGCAGTGCCACGGGAGAGGCCAGGGTGTTAATTAAGTCCCTATCTCAAACTTTTGTTAATTTTAATAGTTTTACAAGGATCAGCGTGGCAGCTGTGGCAGGTGTAATTTCACGGATTAGCCCCGGCACAGGCAGCTCTTCCCAGGCCCCTCCGGCTCCTCTTTGAAGATAACTTTTTCCCATTATCCTAACAATGACACGTGGGATGCAACTCAATTCGTGCCGAGGCAGCGAACATGAGGACACCGGCACTCTCACTTAAGGCAAGTCAGGGCCAAGACAGAGAAAGAAAGAGAGAGAGAGAGAGAGAGAGAGAGAGAGAGAGAAAAGCAAGGTTTGTCTGATTCTTTCCTTTTCCTCTTCTTCTTTCTTTTGCTCAGAAGTAAAAGACACATGCTTATGCACCTTTTTCTTCCTGGGCGGTAAAAGCAGTTAACACCCGCCTTTCCTGGCATGCATTTTTATCTGCCTGCCACCCACCCGCTCCACTGCTCCCCATCACCCCGCACCCCTACCCTCCCACCAACACCCCCTCGCCAGTGCAGGGCTGTGACAAGCCCTTCAGACGGCTGGAAATGGTTTGGCTTTGATGTGGAATTGGAGCCCGTGGAACTGTCTAGTGTGTGATTAGCGTGGAGGGAGAGCATAAGGGTAGAGAGAGAGAGAGAGAGAGAGAGAGAGAGAGAGAGAGAGAGAGCAAGGGGTGGATGCCCTTGGAACTTACCTCATTCCCTCTGTAGGCACATGAATGGACCAGAGTGATCTGGCAGCGAGGAGCGTTTTTCCAGACCTGGTCAGATGCTGGGCATGTTCAGGTGTTGGTGAGATGGAGATCAAAAAACGGCTTTCCTAGGTGTCCTGCAACTAAAAGGAAAAACATCATCAGGCAAAACAAAGGCGCTCAATGGTTGGCAGCAGATCTGATCACATCTCTAATGGCCTAGTTAGGTAACAGCTAAATTTACATTTCTCACAGGAAAATTCTCAACATCTACAGTCCTCCTCAACTGTTATGATAACCATGGTCATCACATTACAACTGATTTGGTAATCAATTACATGCCTTAAAAAATAGTCTACTGTTTTGGAGTGTACCTGTCTGCAACCGATTGCCATGACGTGTTTTGCATTGTGGCATGTCTGTTCACTTCTTTCTGAAATGAAGCATAGCACATTATTAACATTGTGCAATTTGATTTACGTCACCACATTACCACGTTAGTTGGTATGACTCTTTTTACACCATTGCATTAGCATATCAGTTTCTAAACTCGATTTCACTTTTCTCATGATCCATTCACATTACCAAATCTGCTCTCTGTTAGTTATTCTGTCTACTCAGCATTTTATCAGCAGCTCATTGGTGTATTGCAGTGTCATTAAGATCATCAATGGATCTAGCATTTGGTGAATGATGGTTTAGTTAGAAAGACATCACCGATCAACCCCCATCCCAAACCATAGAAAATATTCTGTGTACCACTAAAGGTACACCAACAAGCCACATACTTCCTTTCTGTTTAAAATCTCCATGAAATCATACAGGGCCAAAGAATGTCTTTAAAAAGTAAAAACAACTTTATTTTGGATACCTTCAGGTGTGTCAGATGAAAGGCAGCGACAGGCAAGTTGATGCAAAATTAATTTGGTTCCATCCATGAAGAGCAGAGCAGAGCAGAGAGGAGGACGAGCCAATTAAAGGCTGGCACTGTCAGTCGCAGGGACACACACTGGGTGCGTGCGTGCGTTTGCAAGTGTGCGTGCGCACGTGTATGTGTGTCTGTGTGTGTGTGTGCTGTGTGAGAAGGGGAACACGGGTTTAAGTTCTAAATTGCCTCTACTGCGTCTAAGGTGAGGTAGCAGCACCTCTCCACTCAGCGCACCCCCAGTCTCCCTGACTCTGGCTCTGACTCTGGCTCTGTTTAATCAGCACTGCCGACTGCCTGCTGCAAGCCCTCCACATCACACCCAGTTTATTTCCCAACAATAGGTCTCACCCAGAGAGCTGAGACCTGAGTGTGTCCAGCCCTAATCTGGCCTGGGTTAGGCCTGGGTGAGGAGCAGACCCAAGCCTTATTCAGCAGTGGTTTGAGGTACCAGGTCGCTAAATGAAGCTGTATATCTAGGGTCGTCGCAGTGCCACACTGGACCAGTCTCAGTCTTGTGTCACCCTTGTGGATGAGTAGTTCTGCAATAGCCTTTACTGGACAGAACTATCCACAGAACAGTATCAGCCTTTCACTGGCTTCTGTATCAATGGATATGACGGTGGGGGTGTCCCCTGGGGATCTGATGCTTTGGTGTGGTTGAAGTCTCCCTTTGTGTTTGCTCTATTCATGTTTGAGCTAACGATACAACCAGTTATTCCCACGTTGTGTATCCTACCCCCAAACAGTCAACTGATGAGTCTGTGAATCAATTGAAGAGAGGAGAAATAATTAACCTGATCAACAAATTTGCATCCATAGTTCCTTGTAAATGCCGAGTTAGTGTTTTACAAACTATGTAATTCTGTTAATGGCCTTATTTGTAGTACAATATAATTCAATTCAGCAAAATATGGTCACAATAATTTATCATTTAAAAAATGTAATAACTAGGCAAATGCTTACTACAGAACTATTAACACCGATTTATTTCATACAGACTATAAATGTTCATCTTTATAATATTATTATTTTATTTTTATAATATTTAGTGCTGTCAAACGATTAAAATATTTAATCGCGATTAATCGCATTTATGTCATAGTTAACTCAAAATGAATCGCAATTTTTTATCTATTCTAAATGTCCCTTCATTTATTTTTTTCCATAATTATTTTTTTTCATTTTAATGCTCTTATCAACATGGAAAAGTGGATTGGCTTGCTTTATGCAAATGTTTTATTTTATTGGAAAACAACATTGCCAAACAGGGCGGTACAAAATAAAATTATAAAGTGCACATTTCAGGTAAACAAGGACTCAGCCTATAGTGCAGTTAAACCATGGCTTAATATTTTCTTTTTTTCAAGTTCGCTGGGAACATAGCAGTCAGGCCTCTTATCGCGCTCACCATTAGGGACTTTAAGCAGCGACGGTTGAAGGGACGGCTACGGCGTTCGAGTGACACTTTGTGCACGCGAGATTCTATCTCGACATTTCCTGCCGTTGTAGCCCAACTGTCTACTACGGGAGAGCGACTGGTTTTACGTACTCAGTAATACGTAAGGATTTCTTATGACCACAGCCCTGAACCCCAGAACACCCCTCGTATAGATGCCACTGCCATGTACCTTTTACCTTGTACCATGAAGCTCGGCTTATTAAGACTCTCAGTTTAAGTAAATACTACATAGGTAAACCTCATGGACATTTCAAGGATCTGCTGGGAGAATGTTGAGATAATGTCATGATTTGGCATGACACTGCACAATTAAATGCCACATGAATCAAAACAGGCATAGGCTTGTAATGACTTAATAAATTATGTCAGAGATGAATTATTAGCCCTTATTGCAGAGTATCAACTCATCTTAATACATTATCAATCAAATGTGATTTTTGTCAGGGCTACAGAATTCTTTCCACCTTTTCTAACATCTATCTATTGAGACATGTTGAATTACTGTAGAATCTTGTGTGCAACCATTGCTATGATGATGATGATGAGGATGATGATGGTGGGTCAGGTAATCTGGGCCATCACCTGGCCTACCCATTGAATCCTGCTAGTTGGAAACAAACCCAATGCAGGAAACCAACCGTGTTACGTGAGACTTCTGTAAAGCCTCCTGGCATTGTGGCTACACACAGCTGTGTTTCAAATAATAATGTAATACCATGCAAGAACCATGCAACTAATGTGAAGTGTTCGTGTGTATGTGGGTGTGTGTTTGCATGTGTGATATACACTTTCCGTGGCAGAGTCCACATGTGTAAGACACTGAATCTGTAGACGTGCCAAACTTTTTATGCTTAAGGTTGTTGATCACATGATACTCAGCACCTGTACATAATGAATGCATTCTGTAAGCTGCCATTGCCTAAGAGGAATATGCATAAGACCAAAACGACGTGTTTCCAATGCCAGAATCAATGACCCTCTCATTCATCACTCACTTGTCTGAATAGGGGTGAGAAAGTGCAATCTATCAGCTAAGCCTGGTAAATGTTTAAAAGCCCATCATCGGTACAACTTTACAAAAGTGTGCGTAGACACCTCTTTTCACCGACAACAAGAGACAAATGGCTTTTTTGAGACGGAGCCATTTGGAGAGAGTGTACAGCGCATATTTCAATTCGGGACCCTCGTGATAAAAAACAGGCATATGCAAGCAGAAGCAGTACAACTTCATTTCAGCTTGGGATGACAGCATTTTTCTTCCGGGTGCTGATAAAGGGACTGGAACACAATTGGATGAAAGGAACCACAAAGAGAACACGGCGGGTGCCGCACGAAACACAAGCCCTTATCTTTCCCCTCGTCCCTACCTGTCTCCATTCATGCAATTCCAAGGATCCACTTTCCTTAATGTTGACAAAGGAGGCAGGTGGAGTTATCGCCATGGTGCCAGGTGTTTCTGGGGGGGGGGGGGGGGGGGGGGGCGCGTAATGGCTGCCTCTGTGCGCTTTGCCTCTGTGCCTCCATTTCTATACAGCAGATCTGATAAAGAGAAATATGATGACATCATCAGAATGTGTAGTACTCTATCAGACTCACACCTCCATTGGTGATTAACTCTAACACAGAAAAAAAAAAAAAGCTTTTGGTGTAGGGAGATTGTTATCATTTGATATCAAAAAAATATTTTTCTCTCATGAATGTGAAGGGAGAGGCAAAGGGGAAAAAATAGGTCTGCTATGCAGGATTAGAGAGAATTTGTATTGATACATTAATAAAAACTCTTTCATTAATGAAGGTACATGTATTTTCTATCCTCACAATGACTTTTGCATCACAATGAAGGTATGTGTCAGATATAATAGTTAGAGATGAATAAACTGTTGGGATGCAAGCTAACAACTAGTGAGTTGCTGGTTGCGAAACACCACCACTGTGATGTATGTCGATGTGCTCTGAGACAAAGTCATACCCTGGGAAGGTCATAACCTGAATGTTTTGATTTTATCAACAATGTGACTTGCAATGTTGTTTTGTGTTGGTCTGTGTGAATGCAACTGGAGAGTTATTATATAACACAACAACCAGTAGCCTAAATAATGACCATCCACATTCTTCCCATTCAAGTGCCCTCCCTTCTCATACCACAAGGTGGAAACAGACTGCAAACTCAGCAGACACATCACTATTAACTATTTCAACATATGAACACGTCCATGTTCACTGTGTTCAGGTGAAGACACTGGAACAAAAGTGTCCGCATTCTGCTGACATCACTGGTGTAGGCATCCCTCTTGTGCATCATTCTATTCCATGCCTATATTTAAAGACACAAAAACGCAAATCTCAAATCAATGCTAATTATCCATTACTCTTGAAGTAGTCACTTGCACAAGCATACACCCTTGTTTGAACAATGATTTTTGACTATGATGATCTCTGATGGTTGAGATAGTAAGTTGTACAAATATGAACAACCACCTGGCAAACCCTAACCGTAGTCAAACGTAGGGGTGTGCAAAAACAGAATTTTTCATCAGATCGCTCGTTTTCTAGGTTAATTTCCGCAAAACTTAAACATAGCCTGAATGTTATATTAAAGGCAATCCTTTGGCCTTTTCTCCAGTGTTTTTTACATTTAGTTTAAAGTGACTCATTCCTATCGATATTGAAAAGTAATTGAACTGAATTGGATTGGATTGAATCGAATCGTTAGCTGGTGAATCGTAATCGAATCAAATAGAATAGAATAGAATAGAATAGAATATATTTATTTGTCATTGCACAAGTACAACGAAATTGAGGTAGCAGCTCTCAGACACAAAAACAATACAAATATAGATTGAACATATATATATACATATTTACACTATAAAAACACAAGACATATAACACAACAGAGAGACAAATACAGGTCAGTTTTGTGCATTGTTAAGTGCTATGATGGCTCTGGGATAGAAGCTGTTTCTCAGCCTGTCTGTTTTTGCTATGATGGTCCTAAAGCGTCTCCCTGAGGGCAACAGTTCAAATAGGTGGTAACCAGGGTGTGTTGAGTCTCTGAGGATACTGTGGGCTTTTCTGAGGCAGCGTGTTTTATAAATGTCCTCAAGAGGTGGAAGAGAGCAGCCAATTACTTTTTGCGCTGTGTTAATGACCCTCTGGAGTACCTTTCTTTCTGCTGCCGTGCAGCTGGCAAACCACAGCGAGATGCCATAGCTTAGCACTGACTCCACAGAGCAGCGGTAAAAGGACACTAACAGTTTCTTTTTTAATTTGTTCTTCCTGAGTAACCTCAGGAAATACAGCCTCTGTTGTGCCTTTTTCAGCAGTGCAATGGTGTTTCTGGTCCAGGAAAGGTCCTCCTCGATGTGAGTGCCCAGGAAGCTGAAGTCTGATACCCTCTCCACTCTCTCCCCATTGATGGCAATAGGCTGCATGTCCGATTTTTTCCTCCTATAGTCGACTATCAGCTCTTTTGTCTTGGAGGTGTTGAGGACAAGATTGTTCAAGGTGCACCATGTCGACAGCCTTTGCACCTCCTCCCTGTATGCAGTCTCATCTCCTCCTGAGATGAGCCCCACCACGGTTGTATCATCTGCAAACTTAATGATGGCATTGCTCGGGTGGGTGGGAGTGCAGTCATGGGTATAGATGGTGTAGAGTAGGGGGCTCAACACGCAGCCCTGCGGTGAGCCGATGCTGATGCTGAGAGCTGAGGAGAGATGGGATCCTACTCTAACCCTCTGGGAGCGGTCTGTCGGGAAATTTCTGATCCAGTAGCAGATTTGCTGTGAGAGCCCTAAGTCCATCAGTTTGGTGACCAGTCTGCTTGGTATGATCGTGTTGAAAGCAGAGCTGAAGTCTATGAAGAGCAGCCTGGCGTAATTCCCTCTCTGTTCCACGTGTGTAAGTGTGGTGTGGAGAGCCGTGGCAATAGCATCTTCTGTAGCCCTGTTTGCTCTGTATGCAAACTGGTGGGAGTCAAAAGTGGGTGGCAGGCTTGTTGTGATGTGACTCCGGACCAGTTTCTCAAAACACTTCATGATGATAGGTGTCAGTGCCACTGGTCGGTAGTCGTTAGGGGTGCTGGCAGTGGTCTTTTTTGGTAGAGGAATGATTGTGGAGGACTTCAGGCAGGGTGGAATCAAGCACTGGGATAGGGACTGGTTGAATATGTTGGTGAACACACCAGCCAGTTGGTCTGCACAGTCCCTCAGCACCCTCCCAGTCACACCGTCTGGTCCAGCAGCTTTTCTTGGGTTCACTGCCCGCAGAACACACCTTACCTCCTGTGCCTGCACTGTGAGGGTGTGGCTACAGGGGTCTAGTGGAAGTGGCGTGGTCACATCCGGTGTATCAACTTCAAAGCGTGTGAAGAAGCAGTTTAGCCCCTCAGCCAGCGAGTCATCACCGTCGGCTGCAGTTAGGTTGCTGGACCTGTAGTTGGTGATGTGTTGGACCCCTTGCCACACCTGCCGTATGTTGTTGCTGCTGAAGTGGTCCTCAATCCTCCTCTTGTATGCTGTCTTGGCCTCCCTGATGCCCCTCCTCAGGTTGGCTCTGGCAGTCCTGTACTGTGCCTCATCCCCAGACCTGAAGGCGCCGCTCCTCTCCTTCAACAGCACTTTGACTTCTTTTGTCATCCAGGGCTTCTGGTTAGGATACACCCGGATGCGCCTGTCCACTGTGACAGTGTCGACACAGTGTTTGATGTAGCACAAAACAGTCGAGGTGTACACTTCCAGGTCCTGGTGCTTGAAAATATCCCAGTTGGTGGTTTCAAAACAGTCCTGCAGCTGCTGAGAGGCATCATCAGGCCAAGTCTTAATAGTCTTTGTTGTGGGTGCTTTTTTCTTAAGGGGGGTGTATGCCGGTAAGAGTAGTAGGGACATGTGATCAGACAAGCCAAGGTGGGGTAGCTGTGTAGCCCTGTAACCATGCTTGATATTTGAGTAGGCTTTATCCAGTGTATTTTCTCCCCTGGTAGCACATTTTATGTGTTGGTAGAACTTAGGGAGCACTACCTTCAAATCAGCATGGTTGAAGTCGCCTGCTATCACGTGTACTGCCTCTGGATAGGTGTTTTGTTTAAGGCTGATGGCATTGTACAAGTGACTAAGGGCTGACTTGGCATTAGCATCCGGTGGTATATACACAGCAGTCACCATGACAACAGTAAACTCCCGTGGGAGGTACGTGGGTCTGCATTTAACAGTTAAATACTCGAGGTCTGGAGAGCAGTGGCTATCGATGGTCATGGCGTTGGTACACCAGTTGTTGTTGACATAAATGCATAGCCCCCCTCCTCTGCTCTTACCGGAGTTACTGTTCCTGTCCTGGCGATGAGCTGTGCGTCCTGCTAGCTCTATCATCAATCAAATCAGGGCATCTGTACGAATACCCAACTTTAATACTCAACTTTTAATACCCAATTTTTAAAACTCTCACTTTAATGCAGCAATAAGGAGTTCTGTTCCAAAACTAGCAAGCTAACTACCTAAAAGGCATGCAAAAACCTTGCAAACACCACTAACAGCCCAGCTGACACTGATAGAAGTTTGCCAACTTAGTACATCTGGTTTTGCTAACTGGTGTCTTTTGGCAGTATAGCTGGCAATGTCATGCTGTGAAAGCTTTTCTTCCATTTTTGCAAGGTATTCCAGCCCGGTACACAGAACTACATAGGGCATATCCTGGATGGCTAGTGGGAAAGACACAGGTGTTTATCTGTCCTTCACATGACCATATGCTATAAAAAAAAATTGAGGATGGTACCAAAACTAGTTGCCTATGAAACCATACCTCAGAAAGTGTCAAATTGTTGCATACTGTTAATTTAAGACTATAGTGCATTTCTGAGTACAGACCAACATTTAAACTTTTAAATCCTAATCAGACACCACTTTAGAGTCAGACAGAATGCACCTGCTGACAGTGATGGATGGCACAGTTCATTGATCACTGTATCAATAAGGGGGTGATACCAGTGCATTAGGCCTTCTCACACAGGGATTTCTGATACTGCTGATGGTGGAAAGGTCTCTGTTTAGGGGGAACCTGTATGGACTGCCATGAGTAATTATGCATCGGTCGGCCATTTTCAAAGGGTGTGGAAAGTTTCCAAAAGTGCAGCTTCACTGTAGGACCTGAATCTTTTGTCTCTGTTTTTTGTTCCATGGGCACTGTCTTCTAGAATGTGCTTTTCTTTTGATTGGCTTTTGAAGGGGATAGTTGTGCTTCTGAGATTGATTGTATGGCCATACTGTTTCATTATAGGAACTGCTAGTAGCCTAATTTGCTATAACATTTGTAGATGCACACTTGCAAAACACAAACAGAGCTCCCCCCAAATTGATGATGATTTGATGAGGCTAGTTTTGCAATCTCATCTTCAATTTCATTGAAGGGCTTTTTCTTTTTCAATCTCATTTTAGCAGCCTCTACAATACCTACAACTGCAGACTTTTACAAGGCGTGGTGCTACACAGAATCATACCCAATGGAGCATATGTATTTAAAATATAAGGTTTAACATATGCCATCATTGCATTATTTATATTCACCTAATTATGACATACAACTTTCCATGAGCAACACGTGAGATGTTTTCTGGAAAGTGTCAGAAAGTTTTCAGTTGAGGAATTATTAGTCCAAATATTCTTGCTCCTTCAAAACTTCTTCCATCTAAATGTTAATGTTAAATCACAAGTCTCGAGACATCCTTTCATCTCTCTCTCTCTCGCACACACACACACATGCACATACACACACAGACAGTGTGTGTCTGTCTGACTGTTCGTGTGTGTGCATGGTGGGGGTCATGCAGTAATACCTGCAGACAGGTATGTATGGGGGGGGTCTCCAACAGTTATGGCATCCCTACAGTCTTCCTCTGTTCTAAGGCAAATGCACACACCTATCCTACTCCATTTATGTGGCTTGCTTTGAAGAAGATTTGAGGGACATAATGAGTAGCCACCAGCCAGCATTTATATAGTATTTGTATGTATTAGGTAGCATATGAAAAGGGATGACGACTACTCTTATCAAACACATATACCTTTCTAACGGGAGAACAGGCCATTTTAAGCAGAGACAAGATCTGATTTTAGGGATCTGCGATGGAAATATTCATAGAATGGGCGATTCATTTAATGTGTGCATAGACTATATGCATTCCCTATAATAAAACAAAGCATCAAATGGTATCGCCAGCTTGCCAACAAGAAAATTAACCAATAATCTTGCCTAGGTTCTTTAGCCTTTCCTAGCCGTGTCAATTTCTGAATTACTATCCCATGGTTGTAATGTTAGCAGCCTACTAGCAACTTAAACTTAGAAATCCAACCAGAGACACTGGTCCAACTGATTCAACTCCGCCCAGACTACTTAGCCGAAGTTGCTAAGAGTACACTCTTTGATTGAGCACAGGTAGCCTGTTTCCTAGCTAACAAAGCATTCTTTTTACCTTCAATCCTTTGCTCTTGTTTGTTCAGTCCTGCTCTCTCTTTTTGCTGATTATTTTCCTTTGTACAGTGGTGGTTTTATTACCTTACTTTTCTAACTGTCGTCTTGACAAACAGCGAGCTAACATTGACTCGGATACGCACCTCCCTTCCACATCAGATGATCAACTGGCATTTCCTCTGTCATTTAGGCTACGACTGCACTGTCCCAATGTTGACAACTCACTGGACATTGTCATTATATGTAGGCTTGTGTAGTGGCCTATATTTGACATTTCTACTGTCTTCTACCAAAAAGCCTTGGTGTTTAGCTGGTGAAAGAAAGAAGGAGCTAACCTAAATAGATTACATTTTCAAACTGGCCAAATTTTTGTGAGAACAGCTAATCAATTTGCCAGTTCTCATGTCAAACCGTACGGTTCATTCTGTGAATCTGGCACCTACAGATCGGGAAAAGGTGGCATAAGCTAATTAAGCCCTCTTGGTTGGCACTCAACTGATTTCTGAGACTGTGTGGGCCTACTGGAGAAAGGTGATTTACATTTTCAACAGGAAAAAAAAGATTCAACGTCTTGGTGAAAATATATCACTTGGCATTTTTAGAGCTATTTGTTTGAGGTCATTTATTCATAATTTGGGATGCTTTTGGTTCCACAAGTTCCAGCAGATAGATCCCTTGACAATAATGAAAAATGAATCCTCTCGGAGAGCATCTACTAATGCCAAGCAATATGATTATTTAAACATCACCATTAACCTTAGTAATGTTGTTTGTCCTTGGAAGCTTTATCCCTGCCAACTATGAGGCTCATTCCAAAAGCTTTATTATTTTTTACTTCACATGCTAATTAGATGAAAGTGGCTTGTTATTAGGCAACTATTTAAAATTATATTATCTGTGGCAGATGATTTGATGAAGGTTCTGTCAACAGAGCAGATACACAGTTGAATATGTCTTTTCATGTGGCAGCAGTTAGATACACATGCAGTCAGGGATAATGACATAAACTCACTGAAGGCAGTCCAGGCATGTCTTCCTTGTACATAACACGACCAAAGCACTCCTTAAAATGTATGGTGTTAACCTGTTTAATACCGTTTTTTCCCCAGACATGAATACATCCAAGTCATGTATCATTAGTAACCCTTTAAAATAATTAACCTTATCTATTTATTTTCATTGAAAAGTAGATGAAAAGGTTGTTTAAAAAAAAAAAAAATTAAATGAGGGGTCACAATTGTGTCACTATAAATTGTTTACTCATTCTATGACCACAATAAACAGAGTTGAGTAATTGCAAATGCATGTATCAATACTAGACACCTTAAAGATGATGTGAACCAACATTTATTGTCCTATCTGTTAACACACGTCTAACCTTGTCCTATCTTGATTTTAACACACGTCTAACCTTGTGTTTGGGAGCTTTGATGCAGCCATCCTCTTCTCATGGTGCAACCAGGATGTAAACAGCTTTGACCATGTGATAATTTTCTCTAAACATGTGACACTGCACACTTTTATTTGAGATCCTCTATTATTCCAATATTTGGTGGATATGCATTGATACATCCTTCAGTAACATTTTAAGAGCCTTACAGCTGAAAACATTCTTTACAGTCACTATTGTGACCGGCAGGATTAAAAGAGTTGCATTCCAAAAAGTCTTTGTAGTGTAAGAGCTTTGTTGACCATTCATAGAAACAAATATACACTCCACTCATGTTTTTCAAAACGTTCATCCCCACCGAGGCTCAAATACAGATTACTGTAACCAATACTAAAGATTGGATTCCCCAGATGTTTTGACTTTATAGGTTACAATGTACTCAGGAAAACAGTTAAAAGGTAGCCCTAATATGTAATCAAAAGGTTTCCCCCCCACACACACACACACACACACACAACACATTTGTGTTATTTTGCTTGTGACTTCAAACAGTTGTGTCCCGTACAGTGAGTGCAGTTTCATTCATCAGTATGAAGGCCAAGCTGTGTCCTGCTTGCCCACGTTTCCTGTCGCACGGCTGCAACCCTAACAGGGCTGGGATTAATGCACAGTGGCTGTTTTACATATTCAATAAAAGAGCTCTGGCACGGACCTGGCCTCATCCCTTTTGATTTACAAAGAGACAAAGTCATGCTGATGAATGACCTCATCTCTTCCTTTACATTCAAGCCCAGGTATTGAATTGAATCCCTTTTCAAATGGAGGGAAAGACAGAGGAGAGGCATGGCTGAAAGCTCGCCCCTTACATCCCCCACCACCACCACCACCACCACCACCCGCCAAATCTAAAATCAATAAACTGTTTCTTTCTAAGCACAACCTGCTGAATCCATAAAAAAAATTAATGTTGCCCATATAAAGATGCAGGCGGTTCTCAACATCCTCCCCTGATGGGCAGCTGCGTCAGGACTCACTTCCACGCAGGAAATAAAGTAACTTAGAATTTATGAAGCCCAGTTGTGTTGATGTTGCTGAGGCGTTTTTTTCCTGTCACTTAACATGAGTTTGGCTTTGCCCCCTGATGCCTGGTGTTAGCGCAGCTACCCTGGAAACCCGCAGGTCAGAGTGTAAATTAGCACATGCATCAGGGTCAAGGTGACGCAGGGGTCAGGTGAAGACAGCGATGTTCAATCAATGCTCCGGGTCCTCCAGTGAAGGACACGCGCCAATACAACCACTCAGGTACATGACAGGATACATTTGATAGAGACAAATGTGATGATGTGAGTGTATGTGTGCATATGTCTGCATCTGAGTGTGTGTGTGTGTGTGTGTGTGTGTGTGTGTGCGCGCGCACGTGCATGCAACACATGTGTGTGTGTGTGTGTGTGTGTGCATGTGTGTGTGTGCGCGCGTGCATGCAACGCATGTGTGTGTGTGTGTGTGTGTGTGTGTGTGTTTGTGTGTGTGTGTGTGTGTGTGTGTGTGTGTGTGTATGTTAAGTTTATCTATTTTCTTCTGGCAGATAATCATTTTTTCTTTCTTTTACCATTCTTACATATCTTACCTTATTTACATATGAGACATGTTCAAGACAATTAACTTTGGAGAGAAAATAGAAAACCAAAGATTAACAGCATTCATCTTCAAGATACATTTCCATTTTGATATCTCTTTTACTGCTGTCCTCCTCATAATACAAGTTATCAATTACGCCATGTAACAGATAAACAACACACATGAATACTTACAGTTATTTTCAATGAAGCATGTCCCATTTTTCTCCACAGAAGTTAACGATGTGTTGTGCTCTATGCATTACACGTAGCAGGGCCATTAATGATAAGTCATGGAATTGTAAGAATAAAGACAGACCACGCTTCTTTCGCTCCCACTTAGTCCCTTATTCTGTCCTCACCCTTGCCAGCTGGCAGTAACACAACACCGCAAGAGGTACCCATGATGGATGTCTGCTCTTTTCTGGCTCGGTCAAATTTTACTTACAGTATACTTTACCGTGAGCCGTAGCCAGAGCAATGATAAAATGTATAATATTGAAATATACATGAAAGATATGAAACAACACACCACATACATTGCGCAAAAGAACAAAAAAGCAGCATTTTAAAATACACGTCTGGGTATCACACATACACACACACACTCATTCACAACACAGAAGAGCTGAATCCAGGGCAAGTCTGACATGTGAGTCCCAGCAGCATACAGTAACTCTTAGAAAAACAGCCTGCCCCTGGTGCCGCCAGCCCGAGGTGCTGCCTTCAACCCCTTCAGCTTGATGGACAGCATCCCCCACCATCCATCCCAGTGAACGTTGAGCACACTCACATTTACAATACATAAACCAAATTGCCCGGTAACAGTTGCCAGGGGCAGCCTGTGGGGTACAGAATCCTGTGAGGCCTATTATAATGTAATGTTTTTCAGATCCTTCTTCCATTATTTAGAAAACACAGGGTCAGCACAGAGGGCTCAATACATAAATCATATCTCTGATATCACATCTAATACCTATAATTTTTTATTTTGTATTTCCCCTATTGAGCTTCAAAGATATACACATAAACACACACTCAGTTAAGGTAAAGCCAATGGAGCAGTTAAAATGGGGCCTTGTTATGGCCTCGTCTCTGGGATGTGCCTCTGCACTTAGCTGAATGCACCTCACTCTTCCTGCCATTGCTGATTTTCATTGCTGCTGGACCTAATGACTCCCTGCTGGAGAACCACTCACAATCCCCAGATGGAGAAGGCTTTCAATAATGGCCATTTACTGTGCAACGGTTAGTTAAGCATTCCTAATTTTTGCTTGAATAAATGGACCAGAATCCTAACAAAAGCCTGCCTCATGGACCCTGCTGAGAGGAAAAATGTGAAACTTTTTTTTTCTCGATGTTGCAGGGTGTACACTTAAATTACATTTACAGTCACATCAAGGATGTCAAGCTATAATGCGCTAAAGTGTTTAAATTAAACAGGGGGTGTTTTACAAAGCCCCATAAGTCTGCTAAAACTTTTAAATGAAATTAATAGGTAATTGTAATCCTGGCTTACCCGTTTGTCTCCTATCCAATAAGTTTGGGAACTCTAAACACTGGATCAAACATCCACACAACCTGTATATTTTGCCTGCCATATATAGATTTACATTTGAAGTTATTCATTTAGAGTCTGATTAGATCAGCTCAATGGAAGGTTAGGGTTTGTGCTGCACCATATGAGGATTCTCCCAAGGCACTTTAGATCGACTGAGGCTTACGGCCCTCAAGAGGAACGCTGACATGATGAGAGCCAAGTGACCGTCTTTTGTAACAGGGCGACACTTTGAGCCGAACTGTTTCAGAAAGAGAAGATCTTTTTTTTCTTGTGGCTATCCAAGGTGGAGGAGATTACCGACATCAGCTGAGAATAGAACCAACGGGTCTCGAAAGTGTTTACAGAGCAACAGGAGACTGAGACTAGAATAAACCCAATGCAGCATAATTAAGGGATGCTTTTATGGGAGAGGGTGTCATATAGGCAGAGCCAGAGGCCGTCTCTACCTGACCACAACAGACAAGCCAGTACCCCAGGGCCAATAGCAAAGGCTCCTCAATGCCTGGACCATGGCACTCCATAAATTAAGACTGTCCCCCAAACTGAGAGAAGAAAACTTAGACAAAATATATTTTGGACTTTGGCCTTGTAGGAAAGCTAATAGGTTTTGAAATCAATGTACAATATTCACAGGAAAGGAGGCTGTTTTAAAGATATGTGTTTAGCATGTTGTAGCCCTGGGCAATCATTTGAAAAAGAGGAGCATTGCAATAGTCTTGTGTGGAGGGGCTCCAAAAGCAGGGGCAGACTTTTATGCTTGAAATAGGACAGGTCTATTTTTGGTGATATTGCATAAACCAAGCTTCAGATCACTGGGGACAATGAATTCCATAGCAGCAATGTGGTGTGAAACAAGAAGTAGATGCTGAAAGAAATGCTATCAAACCTAATGACTTAAAAAAAATGCTTAATAGAGGGTCCTTGCCCATTGCAACTCAGAAACAGAAAAAAGTTGTGAGTCAGCCAAACCCTTATGAGGACAGACTCCTTAGGATGTGCAGTTTCATCTGGCTTCATGTGTCTAACTGTTCTCTGCATATCAGTGAAAATCAATGTCATGCTCAACTTTGCCCGAGGGGCTCATACGAGCTCATAACTAGAGGAAGTGCAGGAGCACAAGAGAGACTTCTGAAAGACTTGAAATTCATTATTTACAAGCACAAACGTCTCGGATACTTACGTAACCTCGGTTCCTTAAGCAGGAACCAGACATAACAGTATGGTACATGACAATAGTCATGAGCCCAAATCGAAGCATTTATCCATTCACGCCTGAAAGGCCGCGAGATCTGTCAGCGCGAAATCCTGAGCCCGCCCCGTCAGGAGTCCTTATCTTACGACGTGCCCACAGATCTCCCTTGGAAAGAAAACTGAGCAAGAAAATCAATCCAAGGTAACACTGTACACGACAACTTTGTTATGTCTGGTTCCTGCTTAAGGAGCCGAGGTTACGTAAGTAACCGAGACGTTCCTTTTCGCAGTTCACTGCGACATAACAGTATGGGACCCTATACATTCCAGCGTGATAATACAGTGGCAGCCAATCACACCCACCAGCTTTATTGAAGCCTTTGCCCTCATAGAGGTTCATACGGCCGCTGGTGGTGAACATATTAACAGGGCAACCTTTATCATAGGCTGTAGGAAACCACCCTGGAATGTTTCATGTGCAACATAACATGTAGACACCAATGAACACACTTATCATATACATTGTTTTCAGGCAAAGGAATTCGCAGAGATCGCTTGCCCGCAGAATGCTATGAAGAAAACTAGGTTCAGCCACATCTAACATATAGAACCTAATGAAAGTGTGGCGAGAACTCCAGCTTGCAGCTTTGCAAATAACTTCCACTGAGACGCCCTTTAGCAAGGCCCAGGAAGACGAGACCCCCCGCGTAGAGTGCGCATGCAACTTCTCCGGGGGATCTAAAGACAAGCTCTTATAAGACAACACGATAGCCTCTACTATCCAACGGGAGAGGCTCGGTTTCGATAGAGGTCTGCCTTTTGCACGTGCACCAAAGCACACAAATAGCTGATCTGACTGTCTGAAAACTCGAGTGCGCCCTGCGTAACAGCGGAGAGCGCGCACTGGACAGAGCTTATTCAAACGTTCCTCCTCTGCTGATGCAAAGGGAGGAGGCGAGAAAACTGCTAATTCAATCACCTGATTGCGGAATGGGGTTACCACCACTTTAGGTGTGTAAGCAGCATTAGGTCGCATAACCACTCTGTCACCAGCGATCGAGAACTGAAGGCACGATGGACTGACTGACACGTTAACGCCAGCAGCAGCACAGTCTTTAAAGAGACAAACTTTATGTCCACTGTCTCCAGGGGCTCGAACGGAGGCCCTGTGAGAGCATGTAACACCACTAGCAGATCCCAAGAGGGTATTAGGTGTCTCTCTGGCACCCTGAGCCGTCTCACCCCCGCCATAAAGCGTGACGCTAGCGGGTGACTGCCAGGAGAACTGCCATTAATGCCTGCGTGGCAGGCTGAAATGGCAGCCATGTACACTTTGAGAGTGGAAGCCGCCTTCCCCTCATCAAACAACGGCTGTAGGAATTCTAGAATAACGCCCAGCGCGAAGTTAATAGGGTCGTGCTGACGTGCAGCACACCACCGCTCAAAACTGCGCCACTTCAGCGTATACAGAGCCCGTGTCAACACAGCTCGGGGACTCTGTATTGTAGCCACCACCGCATTCGACAAGCCTGACGCTATGAGCCTCTGAGGTGCCAGGCTCTGAGACGCCACCACTCCGGATGGGGGTGCCACATTGTCCTGTGCGCCTGCGTTAGGAGGTCTCTCCGCAGAGGCAGCTCCCAAGGCTGCTGCACTGACATATTGACTAGATCTGCCACCCACGGCTCATTGGGCCAGTGGGGGGCTATCAATATCAATTCCCTGCCCTCGTCCGCTATCCTGCACAGCACTTGCTGGAGGAGCGGGATCGGGGGAAAAGCATATAGGCATAGAGCTGGCCACTGGTGGGGATGCCTAGTGGGGGATTGTCGCCCCCTAGCGAGAACCAGAGCGGGCAGCAGGTGTTCTGCCTGTTTGCGAACAGGTCCACCTGCGCCCTGAAAAAACGCACCCAGATCTGGTCTATCACTTGTGGGTGAAGACACCAGTCTGCTGCTCGAGGATCGCCCCTCGATAACAGTTCCGCACCGTAGTTGAGGTGACCTGGTATATGAACTGCCCTGAGGGAAAGGACGTGCCTCGCTGCCCACAGGAGCAGGCGAGTCGCCCAATGGTGTAGTGACTGGGAGCGCACTCCGCCATTTATATACGCCAAGGTCGCAGTGTTGTCCGTCCTCAATAGCACATGCTGACCACTCAGGCAGAAAGTGTTGTAGAGCCAGGACTACTGTCCGGGCTGATTTCTGTGGAGGCGGTGTGGGCTCCACCGCTCCCCCCTGTGTGACGAATGGCTGACTGTCACCATCAGGAAGCCTGAGGCTTATCTCTGCCTCGCCCGCGGCGAGCGGAGTGCTGCCGCGGAGCCTGGGCTGCGCCCTGGGCAGGGCGTGCAGCTGGTTGCTGCTGTGCTACAGGCTGAGATGGAGGGCGGAAGGGGTGTCTCTGCCAGCCTCGCCCGGTGGGCACCTTCGCTGGAGGAGCTGGCGAGCGGAACCCGCTTCTCTTCTGGCCCGGTGTGGGTGTGGTGTGTCCTGAGGAGGACGTCTCACCCGGGCCGCTAGAGCGAGGCATCCAAGCCTGGAATACCTCTCTGCTCTTTTGCCGTTCCTCGAACCTGGCAGCCATTGTGACCACTGCTTCACCAAAGACGCCCTGGACTGAGACCGGGCGTCGAGGAGTGCTGCTTTCTCTGTCCGACAGCTTAGCCAGTGATAGCCACAGAGATCTCTGGGTAGCCACCGCGGCACCCATCACCCTCCCCAGTGCCTGTGAGGTGCACCGAGTCAGTCTGAGCGACAGATCCGTCGCGCGACGGAGTTCTGCCACAGACGGGTGATCTTTCCCCAGCGACAAGGCAAGCTCAATCAGGAGCTTTGCCTGGTAGCGCTGTAGCAGCGCAGCCGTGTTGGTTGTGCAGGCAGCCTGCCCTGCAGCCAAGTAGGATTTCTCTGCCAGCTGCGCCTGGTGCCTGGCCACCCGCGTAGGCAGGAGAGGCTTCTGGCCGAGGCGCATCGCGGGGGAGGCGGGCGAGAGGTAGCCCGCTACTGCATCCTCCACCTGAGGGAAGGAGAGGTAGCCCCTCTCACTAGCCCTGTGGAGCTGCATGTAGGGCGCGAACCCCGAGTAGGGGGTCGCCCATGTCGCCTGCAGTTCCTCGTGCACCTCCTCGAAGAAGGGGATGCAGCTGGGAACTGGCGCGGCGGGGCCAGCATAAAACTCCCCGTCCAGCAGCGAGGACCGCAAACTGGGAGGGGGAGGGAGAGGGAGCCCGAGGCAGCTGGCTGCTCTCAGCGCAACCTCGTGGAGTTGCTGGCCCAGAATCCGAGACGAGGTAGGGGGTGTATCCACCCGCATCCTAACGTCTTGGCTTGTCTGCATTGCCTCTGCGATTGAGCTGTGCTCATCGGAGTAGTCCAGCAGACTTTCATCATCCAGGCTGATGTCCAGCTCGAGGTCGGGTTGGACACCGCTCGGTTGAAGCTCCTCCGCCTCGCTGCCCGCAGCCCCAGGGCTGGCAGGCGGCGGTGACGGGGAGAGGCCCGGAGCGGAGCTGCAGCTGCAAGGCGGCTGCTCACACTCACAGAGCCCACGGCTGGAGACGCACTCAGTCCTACGGGGGCGTTAGCCCCGGATGGAGCCGGTGCAGTCCCCTCGGCGTCCTTGCGCTTCCAGAACGCAAGGCGCCTGGTAGCCTTAGCTAGCGGAAGGCTAGCACAGATGGTACAGACATGGTCTTCGCCCGAGAGCGCGACCTCTGCGTGGTCCCTGCCGAGGCAGGTCACGCACCGACAGTGGCGGTCACCCTTGGGACGGGTGTGCCCGCAGTCGGGGTAGTGTCTGGCCATCTTTTTTCAATCAACCCGTAGAGAGCAAAAAGCACACAAAACTCTTTGACTGTGGTTTAGCGTTGAGGATATACTCGGAGCTGTGCACTTCGGTCTTGCGAAGTTTTCAAAGAGGGAGATCTGTGGGCACGTCGTAAGATAAGGACTCCTGAGGGGGCGGGCTCAGGAGTTTGCGCTGACAGATCTCGCGGCCTTTCAGGCGTGAATGGATAAATGCTTTGATTTGGGCTCATGACTATTGTCATGTACCATAGTGACCGTGGTTACATGGATTCGAATAACTGCCTTAGTCGGACTGAAATCGCATTATCCGTTTCATGTAGTCGGATCGTAGTCGGACCGCACATAGTCGGACTAACACCCCTGGATAACTCGATCCGATCCAGTTGATAGTTCGACTATTGCGGCATGTAACGGTGAATTGGATAAGGAACTGGACTTTGCGTCTTTGCGCATGCTTGAGATCCCGCCGCCCTCCTCCCTCCCTCCCTGCCAGGTCGTGACCCGGAAGACGAAAGAGACGATATGTTGTCTCAACTGTTCATACTAATGACACGTTTATTTATGAATATCCTGCAGACTGTCTCACAAGCTTATTCTTGTTGACTATGAACAAACATAACAGAAGAGGTCCGAAGATATGAGTACCTTTACAACCCCTCCTTAAAAACGTTCGAATTACGATACTTATGTGGTGCCAGTGTTGACAAAAACGTTGACTGCGACTGTTTGGACAGAACGCGCTAATTCACCGAACAAATACTTTCATATTAATTTCCCACCACTTGTTAGTCATGTCATCCATTCATATCGATGTGAATCAATCAATACTAATACATCTTTAACTGTGATGTGTTTTTGTTTCATTTCACAACGTATTGACTGTATAATCAACGATAGCAGGTGCCCGCTTGTAAACAGTCCACATTTTATTTGCTTAAAACACACAGCAGTACTGTCAAATCAGAAAGCAAATCAGCTGTCAAAGGGCTGTTACCTGACCAAATACCTTTCAAACTCGGTGATAGTATTCACAACTAATTTGTTCTTCATTCTATCAAATATGATGAAGTGTGGTCCGCGACGGCCACAAGTAAATTATTGCAACATTTCTAACATACAACTCAGAACGAAGAGAACACAGCCAGTAGTAGCCTAATCTAATAAAGAGTTGCCTAATCTATTAACAAGGTCATGGATTGGTGGCTTAAGACAGGAACTATGAAAAGAAAATTAAATGAGAAAGCCTCTAACATAGACAAGGAGAAAGTGGTTCAGCCTCATTGGGAATTATCTCGCAGCGGAGTTGCACTCAAAACACTGTGTTTTTCTCCCGCTGAGACAGCAAGATGATAACTAGGCTATATTCTGTGTTGTGTGACGTTGGATAATGACAGCTCTTAATTATGAAAAGTTGACTACTAGGATGGCTGTATTAATGCCAGTGGGCTAGCCTACTGTTGGTAGTGAAATACTGCGGTCAGTATGCGCATCGTTGTGTTTTGTGATGTCTGTCTGAGTGTGTGATGGGAGTATGAGGCTGTGAGCGAACTATAGTTTGTAACATAACCAAGTCACGCATGGAGCAGGGTTCCAGATGATTTGCCTTGCGCATTGTCATATCTATAACTAGCCTACTGGTACGTACAAAAGGAGAGCCCACCCGCGAAAATCATGTGTGCGCTAACAATTGTCTGGCGCCAGGTCTTGGGTAGGAGGCATGTTGTTCCGGGGATATTTAGTTAAATGGTCCGCGAATTTTTTTTTATTGGCTAAGTGGTCCTTGGTCTGAAAAAGTTTGAGAAACACTGCTTTATAGACAATAACGATCATACACTCCCATTGCACTCAAACAACCACACTCAAACGAGGAGATATTGTATCAATTAGCCTATTAAGTACTGTATTTATTGATTGCAAAGAGTTCAACGTTACAGCAACATAACTTTGCTCCGGTCGCTAAATCTGATATATCCGTGTGCATCATCGCTCTCCCTCTCTCTCTCTGCCACACCCACCCTGTAACCTACGTGTTTATACATTATAGAAGCAAGACCATTATATTGTAACAAATCACGGAAGCGTGGTATATTTGTTATGGCTTTTTATTAAACACTAAAACACAACACACTGTCACAATGGCACGGGCTTTATGCCCTGGTGCAAGTTACCACGAACAGACTGTGCTACCGTCACCCACCTGTATAAGCTCTGTCCCAACACAGAACAACGACATGTAATTAGAACGGTAAGGAACATATAGGGAACATCGTTGAGCTAGTGCATCACATAGAGTATAACAGTATGCGCCCGCTGCACGGCATTACGGGGCGACTATGCCGGCACGTTAAAATATTCTGGTTTAAAGTTAATGCTTGTGAAATCAGCTGTCACTCGGCTATTACCTGACCAATACCTGTCAAACTCGGTCATAGTATTCACAACTAATTTGTCCTTCATTCTATCAAATATGATGAAATTTGGTATTGTACCCGTGAGGCAAGCCTGAGTTAAGTTCTGTTCGGTTATCTGGCGCTGAAAAAACCCACGAATAAGTACTGTCAAATCAGAAAGCAAATCAGCTGTCACTCGGCTATTACCTGACCAATACCTGTCAAACTCGGTCATAGAAAAATATCATGAATGCATATTTATTACAATGGGGAAACTATAAAATCGGAGTACGGACAACTAATGCCCAGTGTTGACGATGCAGATATAGAGCTGGAAACAGCTAAATGAGCTACAGCCCAAATGCAGTGAGCTTTATCAAGTCCTGGAAAGTTCGGCACATTTGCCCGTTTCCACAGCGTCTGCTGAGCAAGGTTATTATAGTTTTGCATTTTTCACTAGTTTTTATTTTTATTTCGTTTTGACTTTTTGTTTTCAATTTCAGTTTAGTTTTAATTAGTTTTCAAAGCGGGTTTGCTAGTTTAGTTTAGTTTCTATTTTTGGAAAATGCTTAGTTTGAGTTTAGTTTTTATTAGTTTCAGTATTAGTTTTAGTCTTTACTGCGGAATGCAACAGACCAGGGGGGGGGGGGGGGCAGTTCAGGGAAGCTTAATTGTTTTGCTTGCAAAACAAAATGCTCAAAATGAATAGAAGATACAAGCTACAATAAATAATATGTAATAAAAACTCACCAAACATACCATTTAAAAAAAAAGTATTCACTTAGGACAGATGAACAGCCATCCACCAAAGACAACTATGAAAGATATGTGTCAGACGTGTGTCAGTCAGAATTTGCGCATGTCCTGCTCAAACAGACAGGAGACGGTGAGGCAGCGACGAGCTGTGCCTTATCTCAGATTGCGCAATCCCTCACAAACTGGGTTAAGCGCATGCGTAGAACCTATTTAGTTTTGCTGATCTGACGTAAAGCCGCAGTGAAAAAGCACGGAGAGGAGGCAAACAGTATCTCTGCTTCAATGAAGGGAGCATGCGAGAGGCCACCGGTTGGGTTAATGCTTGTTCTGCCGTTACTCTCTTATATTTTACCTTGACTACGAAAATAGAAGATTCTATAGCTAAGCTAAAACATTTCTCATAACTGGACTTTCAATCAAAACGTGAATTGATCAATAATGGGAGATCAATGCCGTAGCTAAAAGGTATGATTCAAACCACGGGACAGAAGATAACTCGATCGACTTCTCACATCCAAAGCCAAATTGCTTTGTAAATATTTTGAACCTCAAGAATAGATTTGATTTTGGACGTACAGCGGAGACCCTCAGGGGGCCTGTGCAACTTCTTAAGAGTTCATATTCACGAGTGCATAATCACACATATTAACACGAGTTCATCACAAGCTAGCAGCTGCCAACTGTATGTAGCTACCTTACCTATGTGTGTGTAAAGAATGCTGGTATGAAAAACAACCAGTAGCCTAGTCAATGTGCAAGCTGCCAATTGAATAGTGATTTAAGCTACTGTATTGGGTTTATATATTTGTAAATCTGACTCTGAGTCAGTGCCTCACCAGCCACGAACCTCACCGCACGTTACTGTTCCAGCCTTCCAGGTAATCCCAAATAAGACTCTGTCGCTTTCTCCCGACTTTTGCCGCCATGAAACCAGGTGAGGGGCGTGTACTAAAAGTGGTACGGCGGAAGATAGACTAAAAGGCTATGTATGAAATACATTGACATTTATGAAATACATTGACAAAGACGAAAACTAAGGACATTTTCTCTATAATTCTATTTTATTTTAGTTCGTTTTGTAAAGACACAATAAAGTTTCAGTTAGTTATCGTTTTTTTATAAAGCCTCGTTTTTATTTTTATTTCAGTTAACGAAAAAAAAAATCACACCTCGTTTTCGTTTTTTCGTTAGTTTTCGTTAACTATAATAACCTTGCTGCTGAGCGGTCATTCAGTACAATGGGGCGTCTTAAGACATATCTTACGAAGTACGATGACTGACAAAAGACTGACTGGACTTGCTCTCATGAATATTCACACAGATTTGGAAATCGACAGCGAAGAAGTACTAAAACAATTTGATGCAACTGGCAGAAGGGCAATGCGTTTTGGCTGTAACCCATTATTTGCGCGCGTGTGTGTGTGAATGTGCATGTGTTTCTCTCGCCTTTTATCTTTCACCTTTGAATAATGTAACTTATAAACACGTTGGCCCAGCAGAAACAAACAAACAACGCGATGGACAACCCAAGAGGCAACACGCATTTCTGGACCGATGAACAGACGCGATTCATGCTCAATCAACTGTTGTTGTTGGTAGTGGTGAAGAGGTCAAGCGGAAATGGCTGTATCACCACTAGTTGTAATGAAAACAGCGCCACCTATCGTATCGGATATGACATGCTTTCGGCCAATGATTCGATTTATTCACTGCCATGTATATTGGGATAATAGCACCTACCCTCGAAAGAAAGCATAGTCCGACTAAGCAAAGATTCGAATTATACCATCATGTAAACACACTGACTGTTATGTCGCAGTGAACTGCGAAAAGGAACTGATAGTGATCTCAGTATGATCTCAACCAGAATAGTGCTTTTTCTCCGACATCAAACAGGTTTCCAGGCCTCTATGCTGGCAGTCATTGCTAAGCCATGTAGTTCTATGCATGCATCTAAAAACAACTAGCTTGCTAAAAAAAATGGCCTTTTTTCATTTGTGCATGCACTGAGAAGCTGGTTTAATTTTAATGTCAACAAAAACATGATAACTACTTTTGCCATCACTTCCAATCACCTGACATCCTGCACTTTCTAGGTGTAATTTAAGCCCTCAAATGTAGTTACTAAAATAACAATAATAATAAAAAACCTTTGTCTAAAGTTGACAACTTCTTAGAAACTTTGGTCAGTTCTTTGGAGTAAACAGACAAAAAAAAATCGAAGTTCTCTCACTAGCAAAGGCATCCTTCACCCTCTTCTGTCCCCTCTCTCCTCGTGCTCCTCTCCCTCCTGCCTGTCCATGTCTAATTAGTCTTTCATTGCCTGTAGCCATAATTTCACCTGTGATAAATCGTGGATAAATTCAGGGTTTCGGGCGTTCACTAAAATGCAAATGACTGTTTTTACACCTTTAACTGCATTAATAATAGTGAGATGGTTTTAAGATGGCTTTTAAGGGATGGGATAGGACAAAGTTACTTGACTTCATGTTTAATTTTGATAAGTGACATCAGAAGAGTAATATCAGTAAGAAACTATCATTCATATCAGCCTGACAAGTGACCAAAGCCACATCATTTTTAAAAGAGTTGCCTTAGGATTAGTGGGTATCCGCTATGATTATTTTCCATGATAGTATTAATTATGACCAAGAGGTTTGGATTCTTTCTGATGCTATCAATGAACTGACTTCAGATGGCTAAAAGATGGGTTGTCCATATTCTGTTCAATATGCCCAAAAAACAACTGGAGAATTCTAATCTAACTGAAGTCAAAATTAATTAAGTTAGTTAGTTAAGAGCATGCCATAGAATTGCTTGCATACAATGTAAATATTTCCCAAGAGACAGTATGTACAACACACTAAAATGACCACATACATGATAGTAAAAACAATACTACTAAAACATTATAGTTAATACAATTACTAACTTGTACTTGAAATTGTACCTGTCCACTGATACAGGCAAGCATGGAAGGTATTTCAATTCACTGCTAGCACCAATCTCTCACACCCACATCTACTACTACTGTGACTTCTTTCATTATAATTCTGAACCAGCATGCCATTAAAATGTTTAAGGCCGGCGGAGAAATACCACTGTTGTGTCAGAACACTTACTGAGTCTCAACAGCACCGGGCGATCTCTGAAATTCTAATGTGAGGCATTACCATGGCCCCCAGGACTGATGTCGACAGCCAGACGGCTCCTTTGCTTGATTTCTCATAGAATTGCCACCTTAATCTGGTTTTGCATTTCATAACGGTGAACAGCACGGTCTGGCCACTCCAATCGGTACAGCGTGTTAAAACAAGGTTTGGAATCAGGAAGATCCGTTATATGGAGTCATCACTGGAGTCAGACTACTACACTTTCTTGCGTTTAAAGACACTTTAGGAAATAATCTTTTGTCTACATTGAAAAGTGGCTGCATTTATATTACACCAGAGTATATACTTTAATATGATTTCTAATTACATCTGATTTCATGAATCATGCCATATAGAGGCTAATTGTCCTCTCAACAAAGAGGATTTACATCGTAATTCAGAAGAGATTATACCTGTAGATATACAGTCACTGTGTACATATCGTACCATCACACAGCAGTTAAAGACTGGCTTACTGACATACTTACGTAGTGGATTACCAATCAGCACATCCTTGGCAGTGTAGAAGATAGATAAAGTCCCTGGTTTGGATAGAAGATAGAGTCCCTGGTTTTCACCACAGCATAGGAAGTCAGTTCAGGGATATTCAATTATTTGTTCAGGATGTCACACGATAGACTGCATTTCTTGTTCAATTGTAATGTAACTTTCTGAGGCACAGTGCTAGGACCACATGCAGACAAGAAATACATTTATAACAGTAATCCTACAAAGTGGTTTCTCTGGGACATGCTCCAACTGGTTCATTAGTCTCTTCATTTTGCCTAAAAATAAACTAGGCTTTTTTTTCATCATAAGATGGTGTTAAGTGCAGACATGTGCATCAGTGAAAGGCTAAAATTGGATGCTCAATGGCACGGCTACCATTTCACATTTCACATTTTAAATATGACACAAACTTTTCAAAAGGTCAAATAAGAAACGGGTCTATGTTATTTACATTACAACCCTTCGTTTTCTACTGTGTTAGTCTTGAGGCCCTAAATTACTCCAAATTCAAACACTGAATTCAGTTCAAAATTAGGATATCCTACTTGAAGAGTACTTATTGTTGACAACAAACCATAGCCTCAATACAGCTGCTTTCCAGGTCCCTGGAGAAGTTAATTGGCATTCAGTTGGTAGCTCGACAGAAACAAATTCTAGATTGTGCCGATGTTTCCCCATCTTTCCCTATCATGCAGCAGATATCTTCAGATGCCATATCAGATTACAGAGACTATTTTTAGATGCCACAGTACGAGTAGTTCAGTGACAGCACTGAGAGATATTGGTAAGTCACCTTGGTGTTGACAAAGCCATAGACACAGCAAGTGAGACTATTAGATAAGGTCATTGAATTGCGCTGTTTGGTAAACAATGACTTTGTCCTCCAAGAATTAAAAGTGTCCTCTAAGTTACATTTACTCAGTAATATCAGGACGTCTGTCTTTCTATCAATATATTCAGTCCCATTTTCAAGATGACTTTTGAGAGGCTGAGTTGATACCTCAATATTTATATTTTCTCTAATTAGCACCGAAATATATTTTGATAGTACTGCTGGATGAAGCCGACTGTCTAAGTGTTTTCCCTCATTGTTTTTAGCACAGCTTTGGTGAAGTTGCTGAAATACAAAAAAAGAGAGAAAAAACAACTGGTGTTCATTGTTTATAATTGCCCATCCGTCTGTATCAAAATCCCTGAAGGTATCTGAGTTCTCTGCAGATGAGCATATGTACTTTTAAACCATTTAAGCATGAAAATGAACAAAAAAACTGAATCTCTGAGGAATTGCTTGAGTACACATGACTCTGATTTTACAGTGGCGTTCAAATGGAACAAGCAAGGAGGCTCCATTTGGCTGTTTTGCAGAGCAGAAAAAAACATATTGTAGAAATATTCCATTACATAATCCTGCCCGTGGAAGCACGGCTTCAGAACGCAGGATTGCGATCCGAATATGTGTGGAGAGAAAAGAATGGCGTCTTTTTTTTGGCAGCCTGATTGGCTTATCCACCATTGCAAGGTGGTGTTCATTTCAGAGGCCCCTGCATCGAAAGAGAATAGTTGCTAAATTTTTCCCTCCCACAGACCTTATCTATGCAGCCTGGCAGAATGAGAGGGATTAGAGATGGTCGTCCCACCCCCCCGGGGTTATGCCAGAAACAGAAAACAGATTAGTGGTTGTGTTTGTACATGTGTGTGCACGTGTATGCGTGTGTGTATGTGTGTGTGTGTGTGTGTGTGTGTGTGTGTGTGTGTGTGTGTGTGTGTGTGTGTGTGTGTGTGTGTGTGTGTGTGTGTGTGTGTGTGTCTGTGTGTGTGTGTGTGAGAGAGAGTGAGGGAGTGCATTGTTTATATTTGTCACACTGAAAGCTGACATATATAGGTAAGGATAACAGACTAGATTCTTAAGGCAGATGTTGAGTTTCGTTTCAACAGCGCATCCAAAATCAGAGAATCAAATCGACTAAATGCCAACCAGAATCACTGTGACTTTCACTGCCATCCACTCTGTGCATTGTGACTGAAGCTTGCAATGAATGGCAATGCAGCAAAACCAAAAAGGTCTTGCCCTGTGATAGATTTGTTGTCCTGTTTGACACCATCTCTCTTAGTGCAAAGCCTTATGCACCTCATAATAGCCCCCCCCCCCCCCTCTTCATGCTCATGTAGAATTTCCAGAGAATACTGTAATTGGGAGCTTTTTCGGGAGTGTGTTTGTATTGCGACTATTTGTAGATTAATTTCCCTCGCTGCCTCGGTAGTTAGGTAAGCGTTAGAAGCAACAACAACAAATTAGAACACACAACAAAAGCACACCCCTAGGAGTGCATATGGTAAATTAATATTGTAACAAACTCTCGGGAAATACTCTCTACGTCCTCAAAAGCATAAAAATGGTTTTGATCATTTCATTAAACTAATAAGAACATTTGCTTAAAAGTCCCCTTCAAACACTTGTAATAAAAAGGGATTGACAAAAAAGCCAAAAAAGTACAATCCACTTACAACAAACCTTTCTGACAAATTGAAATGAAGAGTTCACCAAAAACCTCAACTTAATAATAGAATGTTTTTGTGTCATTCTAAAACTTTCTAATACAGCATCAAATAATTATATTGGAAGTGGATGCTACCCTTCCTCACAGTAATCTTTCCTCAAGGAAAGCTTCCTTTGAAATACAGTGCTTATGTTCTGCCTTTGCATACCTCAGTAAAACCTCACTGTGACACACTATTGTCAGAGCATCTAAATGAAACCAGTCTGGTGAGAGTCTCTGTACAGGGGTGTCTCATCAGGTCATCCCACTCGAGTAGGCCTCTGTGGGGTAATTGGGCTTTCAGTGTTTAAACAACAGGCTTGTCAGAAGTAGGCACATTCCTGTTTATGTGTGAATGAAGTTTATGAAAGCAGTTTCACACAAAAAATGCTGACATTACAATGGAGTTGTTATTAATTGTTGTTTGAGAGCTTTGGCTAATGTGATCTGTACTGACAGGCCAGATAAGCACACAGCAATGACTTTATCCACAAGGAAAATGTTATCATCCATTTTTGCTCACAGCTTATTTAGTATGACTGAGCACACAGACCTCTCCATATATCTACCCTTAGTTAGTCATTCAGCAGACACTTTTATCCGAAGCGACTTGCAGTACAGTGAAGATACACATTTTCATCATCATCATGCTCCCTGGGTTATTACCACCATGTCCTACCTGTTACACTGCTAGAGAATGCACGTACTTGTCAACATATAGCATTCTCCGCCAGTCGCCAGTTGACGGTGTGGTTTCTTTTAGACTTTAGACTCATACTATACCGTTAACCCAAAATGCACCACTGAAAGGAAAATGGTGGGTCGTTCACTGATTAAATGTTCATTGCTTCTGGGGGAAATTGGTCATGGAAGAGTCAGCAGGCGGTCAGACAAACAGTCAGACAAAAGAATATGAGAAGGAGGTCAAGATGGCAGCATGATGCTCATTGGACATGTTCAGTAAGATGGGAAAACCACAGGACAGGACAGCAAATCTTACATTTTGAACATGCCTGTGTTCGGGTTTTCCCAGTTAAGGCTCTGATAGTCTAAACAATCTTTTAGTATCAACCAACATGGATCTGGCCCTGTTGTGCAGAAACCAGCCAAACTCATAATTGAGATAACTGACAAATCATAATGATTGTCAGACTCAGAAAAAAAGAGATTTTTTTTCACCACCCACCCATAGAGTGTTGGGCTTGGGCGAAGGTTCCTGGTGTTTCTGGAACATTTTCAGAATCAGAATCAGAATCAGAATCAGAATGGGATTTATTGCTGGTGTGAAGGTGCATACAGTAAACATAAAACATAAAAACATAGAAACACAATAAGTACTACACATAACATAAAATCACAAATAAGTACTACACATATATACGATACAAATATATAAACAATGAATATAAAAAAAAGTAAAGTGGAAAGTAGAGTGCAAAAAGCAAAACAGGAGTGCAATGTGGATGAGCAATGTGCAATGTAATGTGTGTTAATGTAACACAGACTTAGGGTGTGGGGGTGGGATAAGAGTCCAGGTCAGGTGGGGGTCCCGGGCCTTGTTAATAAGGCCAACTGCGGCCGGGAAGAAGCTGGTTTTGTGGCGTGAGGTTTTGGTCCTGATGGACCGCATCCTCCTGCCGGAGGGAAGAACCTCAAAGAGTTTGTGACCCGGGTGGGAGGGATCGGCCACAATCTTACCTGCCCGCCTCAGGGTCCTAGAGGCGAACAGGTCCTGAAGAGATGGAAGATTGCAGCCAATCACCTTCTCGGCAGAACGGATGATACGCTGCAGTCTGCCTTTGTCATTGGCAGTGGCAGCAGCGTACCAGACGGTGATGGAGGAGGTGAGGATGGACTCGATGATGCAGGTGTAGAAGTGCACCATCATTGCCTTTGGCAGGTTGAACTTCTTCAGCTGCCGCAGGAAGTACATCCTCTGTTGAGCTCTTTTGGTGAGGGAGCTGATGTTCAGCTCCAACTTGAGGTCCTGGGAGATGATGGTGCCCAGAAAGCGGAAGGACTCTGCAGTGTCGACTGGGGAGTCTCTCAGGGTGATGGGGGTGGGTGGGGCTGGGTTCTTTCTAAAGTCTACAACCATCTCCACTGTTTTCAGAGCATTTAGCTCCAGGTTGTTCTGGCCACACCAGGTCACCAGATGGTCAATCTCCCACCTGTAAGCGGACTCATCCCCACCAGAGATAAGCCCAATGAGGGTGGTGTCATCCGCGAACTTGAGGAGTTTGACGGACTGGTGACTGGAGGTGCAGCTGTTTGTATACAGGGAGAAGAGTAGAGGAGAAAGAACGCAGCCTTGAGGGGAGCCGGTGCTTATGGTTCTGGACTCAGAGACATACTTCCCCAGCCTCACGTGTTGCCTCCTGTCAGACAGGAAGTCTGTGATCCACCTGCAGGTGGAGTCAGGCACACTCAGCTGGGAGAGCTTGTCCTGTAGCAGAGCAGGAATGATGGTATTAAAGGCAGAGCTGAAGTCCACAAACAGGATCCTGGCGTAGGTTCCTGCGGAGTCCAGGTGCTGGAGGATAAAGTGAAGGGCCATGTTTACTGCTTCGTCTACAGACCTGTTGGCTCTGTAGGCAAACTGCAGGGGGTCCAGGAGAGGGTCAGTGATGGCTTTGAGGTGAAGCAGCACAAGGCGCTCAAATGCCTTCATCACTACAGAGGTCAGGGCGATGGGTCTGTAATCATTGAGTCCAGTGATCTTAGCTTTTTTGGGGACGGGGATGATGGTGGAGGTCTTGAAGCAGGCTGGTACGTGGCATGTCTCCAGTGAGGTGTTAAAAATGTCTGTGAACACCGGAGACAGCTGATCAGCACAGTGCTTCAGGATTGTTGGAGAGAGAGTCTGGCCCGGCTGCTTTGCGGGGGTTCTGTCTCTTGAATAGCCTGTTGACGTCCCTCTCCAGGATGGAGAGGGTCGTCACTGTGGAGGGGGAGGAGGGAGGGGGCTCTGAGGTGGGCAGTTGTGAGAAGGCGCTGGCCTTAGCTGAGGTGGGGGAGCTGCAGTTGATGGGCTGGGGGTGGAGGGTGGTGTTACGGGGGATGGTGTCAGGACTGTTCCATTGTCCATCAAAGCGACAGTAAAAGTCATTCAAGTTGTTGGCCAGGCGTGAGTCGTTTGTGGAGTGGGGGGCTCTAGGCTTACAATTGGTAATCAACCTAAGCCCTTTCCAGACAGAGGCAGAGTCGTTGGCTGAGAACTGGTGTCGAAGTTTCTCAGAGTACAGCAGTTTAGCATCTCTCACCTCCTTTCTAAACCTGTATTTCGACTCTACATATCTGTCCCTGTCCCCACTCCTGAACGCTTCAGCCTTCTCCAACCTTGACTTTTTGAGTTTGACTGTAAACCAGGGTTTGTCATTGTTGTAACTCACCCTGGTGCGTGATGGAACACAGCTGTCCTCACAGAAGCTGATATGAGAAGTCACAGCCTCTGTGTACTCGTCCAAACTGTTTGAAGCAGTCCTGAACACCTCCCGTTGGTTTCTCCCACGCTCCCCTGGGTTGAAGTAAACACTGTTGAAAAACGCTTTGGAATGTAAATCTGCCATAATAACATGAAATGGATATTTAACAGGGCCTGCTGTATGTTGCCATGTGTGTAATACCAGATGCTATGTGATTCTCAAGTGTGTGCTAAAAGCACTTTCCCTTCCTCCAAAGGGAGGATCCTATTTGTCACTGAAAATGAAACATTTATGAATGTGTGATAACATCACTGCACGCGCACACACACACGCACATGCACACACACACACACACTCAGTCTGTGTGCTGACATTCACAGACACATTCACACACACACACACACACACACACACACACACACACACACACACACACACACACACACACACACACACACACACACACACGCATGCATGCATGCATGCATGCCTTCACACATAAACATAAAGCTATCATGCCATGGAAATATGTGATTGATCATCCTTTAGTGCAGGGCATCAATTAAATGACTGAATGTACAGAATGACAGAACACTTTGTTAAACACTGGATTTATTAAAATATCATGTTTGCTAAATTGCTATCATTTTGTATTGTATGAAACACAAACAAGAGGGCCTCTTGGAATAGAAATAACATGACAAATACACCTTGGCAACAACATTGTCCAGGCAGTAAGACTGGTAATGTAGTCTTTAGAGAGAACGACTGATGAGTGTCTTGTCACCCATAAAACAAATGGACCCCCTGCTGAATCCGGCCAGCTTGGCTGCTCCTGCCTGCTCAATCTGTCGCACTAGAGAGGTGTGATGCTGTCCCCCCCCCCCCGTGCTCCATACCTCACTCCCTGGAGGTGGAGGAGACATCCCACACATGGTCCAGCTTAGGGAGCTCCAACTTCCTCACGTCCTTCAGAGCAAAGGCGCCTCTTTGAAATGCATGAAGGTGTACAGATGTTGGGTGTTTAATGTTGGTGGCCGAGAGCTTTTTTCCTTTTTCCTTTTTTGTTTGGGGTGGGAGGGGGGGCTTGAAATGCAAACTTAGGGTGTGTTTGTGAATCAAAGCCCTCTCCCAACAACCCCTCCTGCTGACGCTGTTTTGACTGGTAAACTTCTCTGGTCCCTCTGTCTTCGGGGACCCAGACAAAGAGCCCGAACAGATGGAGCACGGGGGAGGGCGCTGCTGTGAAGATGAGCTGTTCTCATCTCCACGCGGCTCGTGTGGAAATCAGAGCGGGAGGGATTCTGTCACACACACACATACACACATACACCCACACACACTCACTCACACACACACACACACACACACACACACACACACACACACACACACACACACACACACACACACACACACACAGACACACACTCACACTCACTCTCTCTCACCCACACACACACACACACACACACACATACACACATGTTTGAGACACACATACACGCGTTTGAGATAACAAACCTTGGATACTCACACATGCACAGGACAGTGAAAATGGAGAAATTCACAGTGGCTGGTAATAAGATGTGCATTTTTGAGGTTCTGTCTGGCTTCCTAGGAATACCAGTCAACAAACGATTTGAAGTGACATTGGTCCACATGCTCCGTAATCTGCTCTTTCCAACTAATTATAGAGAGGTGCGATCATAAACCTCAGACTGTTTAGTGTGAAATATGGCGTGTGAAACCGAGAGAAGTGGAGAATGTCTGCAGATTCTGGTGGTGTGTGTGTGTAACACTCGTCCCCCACACCTCGCTCCCAGTCCCTCTCCCCAACACCTCCTCTTGTTATTATTATTAGAACTAATTGCGATCCATGGCTCCCTGCAGGGATAATTAGCCTAAAACACAGACATCACAGAGGCCTGAGTGCGTGTGCGGCCCCCTCTCTGCGCCTTTACGACCCACGCGTGGGGCCTGGTGCCTGGCTGGAAAACAGGGGGGGGGTATGGGGTTGTGTGTGTGTGTGGTGCCTTCCGTAATGAAACTTCAGTTTTATAAGTCTCTGGGGTCCATATAACTAAGAATGGAATATTATCCCTCATCAATAATATATCACCACGGAGAGCACTTCAATGACTCCTCGACCTATGATCCACTTTATAGCTGTTTCATCAGGCAGAATGTTAATAGATGTTGGAATTAAACAATTAAAATTAAAGATGCTCAAAATTGCTGTAAGTGTTACATTTGCTCCTAAGCACCATATTGCATATTGCTCTGTTCCTTCAATCAGCTCCTCCAAAAATGTAATAAGTTTAAATGAGTTACATGCAACTTAAAGCCTCTTCTCTTCTCTGAAGATATTTAACAGTGTAACCTTTTGTGATGTATTCCATCATACTTTTAACCTTTCAAAAACAAGAGGAAACAGTCAGAAGAATCTGACTGTTTCACACAATTCAGGTGAAGATATCTTATAGTAAGTACAGTGCAGTAAAGGCCAGTAAATTCACCTTGGACTTTTATTTTGGAATGAAACGCGACGAGCTCCACTTAAGTGCGGCTAAGCGGCGCTTAACCCTCCAGGGCCTCCTTCAAAACTCCCGCTCGCTCTCTTGTAACGGTCGTCTGCAAATCCTTCGATCAAGAGCACTTCAGAGGCCAGCTGTGGATGCGCTCATAAACCAGCGAAACGGATGAAATAAATGGAACTGGGCTTTCTTGGTTTAGGTGTGAAGAGTGCTTTAATTTGCTGTAGAGCCACTCCAGTCCTGCAGAGGGGGCCGGTGAGTCTCTTTACTGGAGTGGCATGTAGAAACATTTTCCATTCTGTCTGAATTGCATGGTGAAGTGAAATTCTATTTCACCTTTTGTCATGTTCAGTCATGTCACATCCTGTCATGTCCCAGATTCCCAGCTGCCATGCCTGCCAGGGTTGCATATTATCTGAAGGAAAGTGAGAGGACTTGCATCTCTCTTCTCTCTCCTTCTTCCATGCACACACACACACACACACACACACACACACACACACACACACACACACACACACACACACACACACACACACACACACATACACACACACACACACACACACACACACATCCAAACACACACACACATCTAAACACACATGTAATGTATGCGTTTGAACCTTTTTTACATTCTAAAGAAAGGCACTCATTCAAACACACAGAAACATACAAATGCATTGATAGAATGTTGCGTCTGCCACGGTCAATTATACTCCTTCAAAGCAGCTTTAACTGCTACTGGACCCCTCTGTTGAAAGATTCAGATCAACTATTTTTTATTCAATCAGTTTAATACATTGTTCTATCACCCCAACCTTTAACTGAAATGTAATAATTTCAGACAGTGGGGCCTGCCTGAAGATCGATAGTCTATAGACCCGAATGTACATATTCGAGATGTTTTTGTTTTTGTTTTTGTTTTTACAGTTGCATAGAGCATCTATTCCATGCATCCCTCTTGAGTTTCCTATTTTCATCAAGCTATCATGTTCTGTGTTTTGGGAAAAGAAAAAGCACTGTGCACCACCTTTGTATACCATGTATGCTGTGCTGTGCTGTGCTGTGCTGTGCTGTGCTGTGCTGTGCTGTGCTGTGCTGTGCTGTGCTGTGCTGTGCTGTGCTGTGCAGTGCTGTGCTGTGCTGTGCTGTGCTGTGCAGTGCTGTGCTGTGCTGTGCTGCGCTGTGCCCTGCTGGTAAAAAGTAAAGTGAAGATTTCCTTTTCATGTGTTGTGTATCTGAGCATGTATAAGCATGTAATTAAATGGATTCATTCTGCAGGTTCTATTGGAGGAGAGCCGAAAACAAGATTGAAGAACAACTGAAAATGTATTTAACTCACTGTATAACCTCCTACAACTGAATGTACTTGAGCTGTGTGAAACTTAAATTATCATGTCAACCCAGTCTGAATGAAATGCATTACTACAGCAAAAAATAAGACTGTAGAAACACTCAGAGGCGATCTTGTTCCCTTTTTTGCTTAACTGAGCAAAATGCTTTTCAAAGGAGCCAGAGCAGGAGTGCACTGATAAAAGTGTTGTATTCATTTAGTCGCTCTTTCATTACGATCGTTCCTGCTGTGACAGAGCTTTGGTGTAGACCCAGCGATGATTTATGTGTGCGGCTTGGGGAGAAAGCTATCGAGGACTTCAGAAGTAATTATAAAACATTTTCAGAGTATGGATAATTAAGTCCCGTGCAGTGTGCCAACACTGGGTAGTCCTTCCTCTATGTGTGTCTTTCCAATGAATGCTCAAAGAAACAGTTGTCCTTACTGAGATTATCATATGAATCATGAGTGTGTGTGTGTGTGTGTGTGTGTGTGTGTGTGTGTGTGTGTGTGTCTCTGTGTGTGTGTGTGTGTGTGTGTGTGTACTAAACCCAGATTTGGACCAGATTTATACCACACTAAACCCAGACTTGGACCAGATTTATACCATACTAAACCAAGATTTGGACCAGATTTATACCATACTAAACCCAGATTTGGACCACATGCCGGCCAGATTTGGATCAGATTCTATTGCTGATGTGGATCAGTTCCAGAATCCGCAGCTCTGAGGGTAATGCTGATTTAAGGACTGCAGAAGAGTACTGACTGGCAGCTTGGTAGAGAGTGGTAGTAAAACAGCAACAATGGCATTCACTGGGTCAGGTTTATTGCAAGAAAGCTTAGACAGGTTGTCTGAGGTGGAATTTATTTGATATTGGTTTGGGAAGTGATATGTTGTGAAAATGCATTAAGAGATTAAAACATGTGCAAATCAAGATATTGAAGGGTTTCTTTCAATTCATGATTTCTTTTTCAAACTAGTTTCGCTGTTGAACCATTCAATCCCGCCAACACACACACACACACACACACACACACACACACACACACACACACACACACACACACACACACACATACACACACACACACACACACAGACACACACACAGAGATACCACGATTCAAGAACCCTAAACAGTGGCGGTTCTACACGGAGGCCTGGGGTGGCCCGTGCCCCCGTAGACATGTCCCTGGCCACCCCTGTGGCCACCCCGTGCCGACCAAATAAAAAAAAATATGAATTCATTATGATTTTACACCCGAGCGCCAAAAGCGGAACTACTGCGGCGCAACGTTCTACACAGAGACATTAAAGCGGCGCACCCAAACACTGTAGTTTACCAGGTGTGGTGCTCGTCGTTGAATGAGAGCTCAGCAACTACTATTCACGGATACCATGTGACGTCACTGTGTCTAAGCGTCGCCATATTTGTGTCCAACACGGACACACACAGTAGTGTCGCTGTGCGTCGGTCACAACCCACAGAAAGTTCAAATGCCCGGGATATGTTTTGCTGTTGGATATGACAACTGTCGCCAAAGAAACCCAGATATACTATTTCGTTCTATTCCAAAAGATTTAGGGAATGACTGACCTGTTAAGTGAAATGCAGCACTTTGATACAATCGTGAATAATTACTGTGTCTTATTAAAGCTGAACTCTCCTGAGCAAGCTAGAGTGCTAATAGCTAGCGAGCTGTTTTGCCCTTTACTAAATGCTTTAGCTACAACTCGTACCACTACTAAAATAACACGGTTGATAATCGCTGAAAAATCACTTTTACTTACATGACCTGTGATCACATACATATTTTTTGTCTCCAGATAACATATCTTGGTGTCGTTCACCCATCCTGCAACTGCATATTGATAGGCATTTGTACTCTTGAAATCTCCGGTGTATGGGGATGGATTATGTACAAGATAAATGTAAATGTCGGGAAAAGAAAGTTGGGGCAGACGCTTTGCAGACTTTAAGGGACAAAATAAAGTTGAAGTTAAAAAATATGGATCGCAACCAATAATCAATGCCTTTTCCAAATATTGCTGTCCTTCTGTCTCATTTAGATGTGATATCAGCTACAGTTCGCTAGCTTGCTCAGGAGAGTTTAGATTAAGACACAGTAATTATTCACGATTGTATCAACGCCAAAAACAAATCCTAAAGGAGACATCACATAAAAAAGCACATGCTTAGATTTTAGTATGAATAGCAGTGGCGATTTAAAAAGTCTAAATTTGAAGAAACTATAAACAGAAAACAATACTATTATAATATCATTATTATATTAGTATATATGACTACCTAGCTACTAAATCTTATAATTTGTATGTGCCCCTCTGGTTAAACACTGGCCCCTCCTTGGCCCCCCTAGTAAAAATTGTCTAGAACCGCCACTGACCCTAAATAGTGTGAAAAGCAATCAAAAGTTCACACACATGTGCACTCACTATGCTCTGATCCATCATCCTAAATGTACCTCCGACACAGACACAGATATAGAGTCCCTAAAGAGCTATCATATCAAGTGTATTATATTACCATAATAGCATTCAGAGTTCTTTCTGTTTTACACTGGATTTGAGTCGGTATGAATCCCAAAAGAGATAGATTTAATGATGGCTTTCAAATATTAATAACAACATTATCATCATCATTATCAACATCATCATCCATTTCCACAGTGGGAGCTATGCTTATTCATAGACCTCTGCATAATGAAACAGTAAACATTTAGCAAAGAAAGACAGGCGACTGACTGCATACCTCTCCTTAGTAATCAAGTGAAAAATATTCCCCAGTTAATAGCATGTAAATAATATTTCCGCTGGACTAGAAATGGTAAATGTCTATGACACGGTCTCCCTGTCAATCATGTTTATGGGTATGTCACATATAGTATGCAGTCATAGCGTGTGTTGATGTAGCAATCACATTAGCAATCAAACTGAACAATAACCATTGTAACCCTGTGATGGAACATCTGATTATTCTGTGCCCAGCCCTGCACTTAGGGGCTTCCATGTTTCGCTTGTGTTCTTTGGTTTCCGTGGCAATCCCTGTGCCACCGCACACAGCAGCTCGCAGCGGCTAAAAGTCCCCACACAGGGAGAGAGAGAGAGAGAGAGAGAGAGAGAGAGAGAGATGGAGAGAGAGAGAGAGATAAACATGTCCTGTATCACCACCTTGCAGATCCTATCTCCGTCTCCAAGCAGAGCAGAAGGTCCAAAGGAGCAAGATACGCGTCTCCTCAATCACTAAAAAGGCCTCTGCTGGTCCCACGAGGTAGGAGGGACAAGCACGGCAGCATGTGTACAGACACACACATACACACACACACACACACACACACATAACTACAACACATTTACACGTACAACCATCATACAGATACACAAAACTACACAGACATTCTCAAAATGACACTCACATTTCTACAGCCATTTAACTTTCAGGTCAAATTCAAACACTGCTTTAAGATACTATACACAGACAGCCAAATACACACACTATGTGACTGTCCCTTAGACACCAGAGGGATAACTTTAAAACACTTTTCCCTTGTATTTCCCTGGACATTGGTATTTTCATGGCAGTCTACATCATTTTGAACTCCGTAAGGTCATGCTACTGCCATACAGTTTCCCCTTTCAAGGATCACACTGCCAAGAGACATTAAAAATAATACTGCAACATTGCACACTTTGAATGCTTTGTAACTAGCAAGCAAATACAGTACATGCTAATTGAAAGGTACAGTACAATTTTGTGAAAAACAAATAAACAAATCCACCAATTTTACACTAAAGGAAACAATAAAGCAGAGTGTACAAATGCAAATATAGTGCAAATATATACATGTTGTTACAATACTGTAACTCCTCTCTGGCCTGCTTCAGAATCACTCTGGCCTGTGGATGAAAACTAACAATAACAAATGTGTAACTAACATGTAACTAACAGTACTCGAACCCGGGTCCCCATGGTCCCGATGGCTCTTTCATGGTTCAGGGATGCTACTGCTTGCACCACAGCTCCCCCAGCTTGTCACTTAAAACTTAAGTGGAGATTATGGTTTAAGCTCTAAGTAAGCCTGCCTTACCATCCTACTGCAACTCTCTGTCTTTCACAAACCTGCTTTGCTCATGTTCCCATGGTCGAACTCCACCTAAAACATTCTAAAAAGGATTTTGTTTCTACATAATATGTATCTCATGTTCAGGATGAACCTTCTTGGTATTTCTGATTCAGGCACACTCTGATTCAGGCAGATCTCTGTTCTGTTATTCAAACTCTTTTTCTTTTTTTTCAAGAGTGTTTAAACAACAGCAGCAGTGGGGAGATTTGGTCGAAAACTAGCAATCGAAATACTTAAAAGGCATTCAAAAACACCAACAATAGCACAGTTGGCACTGATGAAATGCTTGCTGGCATGCTAACTCGTCTTTTGACAAAATAGCAGGCGATTCAGTGCTACAAAAGCTTTTTTTGCATTTTCGTGGGGTGGTCTGACCCTGACCACATATTTGCATAGGAGTAATAGTTATCTGTCCTTCACATGATCATATAACATGACAATTTATTTGAAGATGATACCAGTACTAGTAGCCTATAAAAACATCAACACAACAACACAACCTACAAAAAAAGTCCTTGCATACTGCCTCTTTAACTAGTAGAGCAACATGTAGAGGAAGGTGCCAAGATCATAGGTCCAACATCATAGGTCCAATCACAGGTTCCAGTCTATCTGTACTGTGAGTCCCTTTGGATAAAAGTGTGTTTTAAATAAATGAATAAATGTAAATATTGGGTCTGTGGTTACATTACAGTATTGCATGGCCAAGGACCATTGGAGACAGAGTGTAATGTACGATGAACATTTGGATTCAAGTGCTCGACTCGGAGACAGAGGTAAGTAGAATAAACGTTTACTGATCGGGTTCGGTACACGTAAGGCAGTCCAATAACAAGCAAAGAAATCCAATAGGGGGCAGGCAGCGGCAGGATTCGGTATAGGTCCGGTTCAGGTTCGGTACAAAGGTAGACGGTCGTGGGTCAGGCAGAGGTCGGTATTACTAGGAGATCACTACACATGGAAATTGCTGGGACGCTAGAAACACAAGGAAACTAAGACGAACTGGCAACGAGACACTGGAACACACACGGACTAAATACACTAGGTGATAAGGGACAGGTGCAAACAATCAAGGAGGGGCAGACTATCAACAAGGCGGAGCACACACAAGCAGGGCGTAAGGAGTCTGAAACGAGAGGAGAGATGAGTAAACAAACACAACACAGAACAGAAGAATAAACGATAATATAAGGAAAACTTAACTAGTAAGCAGGACTGGACATAACACAGAGATGATGCCTCTTCAGTAAGCGTATCATACACAGAATATATACTGCGTACACCCTCAGTATATCTCTTACCTTGGCACAGTCTGTGTGAGTGGAAATTGAGTTTCAAATGCCTCTGCCTGCTCCTTTGCTTCTCACTGATAATAAATGACCCACTTGAACAAACACCATTTATACTTGGCCTCATTATATCTATTGTTCGAATTAGAATAACACAGAAGAGCAGTGGTGGCGGGATGCTATACTATAAAAACCTACCAACTGTGTCCTCCGAGGAAGGGCCAGAGCCAGAGAGACAGCTGGTGCACTTATTATTTTCCCTGCAAAATGACACTTTGGGTTTTCTGCACGTCACAATCTGACTCAAAATACGCAGTTGTGCTTTCCTTCATGTGGGAGACACATAAACAAAATGTCAAATGGCAGTGGCAAACACACAGTGAGGAAATCAATATTTCCATTTCATTTTTTTGCACATCAGAGGAGAGAAGGGGGGGAAAAATCCAATTCAAATGTGAGTGATTTTGCATTCATACATATGGATAATTCAGTCAACACCTCTCTCTCTCTGTGTGTGTGTGTGTGTGTGTGTGTGTGTGTGTGTGTGTGTGTGTGTGTGTACCTGTGTATGAACATGAGTGAGAGTGTGCATGTTTGTGTGTCTTTCTGTTTGTGTGTTTCTATGTGTCCACTCACACATGCCCGTAAGTGTGTGCGGGCATGTGTCTCGTTTGTGTGGGTATGTGTATTTTGGATGTGTGTGTGTGTTTGTGTGTGAGTGTTTGTGTGTGTGTGTGTGTGTGTGTGTGTGTTTGTGTGTGTGTTTGTGTGTGTGTGTGTGTGTGTGTGTGTCTTCATACGTGTTTTGCACAGAGATTCTGACTCATTCTGATGATCTGAGGGAGGCCTCCACCAAAAGCAAGCCTTTGATTAGAGAGAATCATTCCAGGTGACACTCCGCAACATCAGTAGTCATGTGAAATGACACTTTGTCACACTGTCTGCATGCAAAGTCCCTAATGATGCCGGGGCCTGTCACAAGAAAGCAGAATCACCGGCATCCCCCGCATCACATTCCATCTCTCTGAAGCCAGAGCAGCATGCTAATTGAACTCAGCGTATGATTGAAACGCATCTTTGAATAAAAAGGCCCCCAAGAACCCTCTAGACAGGAGGAAGTGGGTGCATTAGTAATGCATTACTCGAAAATATAAACATTTTTTCTACACGGCAGGTTTTGCTGATGTTAAGGGAAAAGTCCTTTTTGATAAGGCTTAAACACTCTGGTGCAAAATGGATCACCGTGGAGCATATAGGTAAGTAGGTATGTATAGGAGTCATTTGAAGTAGAACTACATCCAGTTTCTCAACCACAAATACAATGGAGAGGGAAGGTGTTGAAAAGGGACCCAGATAGAAGGTGTCACTGCCATAATCAAGCCTTGAAGCCAACCATAGTCTAGTGCCTCCAGGATCTTGCATTTTCACAGATTCAAGGATTTCCCACAAACCGCAACAGCGGGTGGCAATATTTTCATCTTCCAAAATGTTTTATTTATTTGCAAATTCAGTTACTTTTGCCGCAACAATCACAACAAATCCTTGCAAGATCCTGGCGGGATAAAACTTTTTTTGGAATTCCCGCCAGAAATTAAACAGAAAACTTTTTTTTTTAAATTGGCAATTTTAGAGAATTCCTGCAGCAAATGCAGTCACTTTCGGCTGCAATGATTGCAACAAACCCTCGCAAGATCCCGGAGGGACTGATAATCGGCCTTAGACTGTAGATTCAGCCATACATGTGTAAGGATGCTGTGAAGCTTGTCATTCAAACTTATGTCGTTTCTAACTGTAAATACTGCATGTGATTACCATTACAGCAACAGGCCTGGTGTGCTATGTGTGATTGTGATGTGATTCTATGTGTATTAAAACATTCAAAGTATAATGTGCAATATTTTCTTATATACACTAAAAAGCCTTGAACACTATGGGCCTCATTTATAAAATGTTGCGTAGAAACCATCCTACATTTGATCTCAGACGTTTTCTGAAATGGTCGTAAGTGTTATTCACAGAAAACGAACGTACGCCCAAAAAACACGTGTACGCCATTCCTGCATTTATAAATCACAAATGATCGTGGAATTGTGCGCAGCTGAATCTCCGCCCTCAAAACGCCCCTACTTAATCTAATTAGGATATTATCAATGCACAAACGGAGCGCATCCTCAATGCACAAACTCTCTGTGACAATGGCAAGCAAGAAAGAAACATGTAAAAAGAAGAATTATAGTGAGGTTTAAATCGACGTTCTGCTGATGGAAGAGCAGATGCGGGCCAAAACATTGTTCAAAAGCCTGTCAGGTGGCGTAGGCTAATGGCAAAAGCAAAGTATGTGGCATGGTAGAAGACACGTCTCCGAAGCACCAGCGGCCGCACCTGTGGAACGAGCAGCACCAGAAGCCGCATCTGCGGCAGCAGCACCTGCTGCACCAGCATCGGGGCCTCGTTGGCCATCACCAGCTTCCTCTTCTCATTCACAAAGGGACTTGAATGAGTCTGTTAGTGAGATTGTTGCCGAACTCTGTCCGCTATTGAGGGTTCTTTGAACAAACGTGCCTTAATAAAACGTTCTGAAGAAAATGAACATGTGTGCATTTATTCTTATACTGTTGGTATAGTTAGTGAATCAGCTCCCGTCTTCTCAGCGCAGTGATGTGCGTGTTCCAGTCAGCTGGGATGGGAGGGTGGTCATCTTGGTCCATGCGCATTTCGTCTTCTCCTCTATGCCATGGCTTAGACAGATGTTGTGTAGCACACAACAGGCTAGGATGATCTGGCAAACCTTTTCGGGGGCATATAGCAGTCTCCCTCCCGATGCATCCAAACATCGCCACCTTCCCTTCAGCATGCCTATGCTGCGCTCCACTACCGACCGCGCACGGGCATGTGCTGTATCGAAGTGGGCTTCCTAGGCTGTCTGAGTGTGCGCAATCGGAGTGAAAAGCCATTGGGAACCCTGTTTTACGCAGAAAATCCTCTTTCACATTTCGCTGTTCCTGGGCACTGTATGGACATGTAATACATTTCGGACACAGAGGGATAATATCCTCTAACAACGCCAAAGCAGCCATATCTCCTACTGAAAACTGTCACTATCAGGCTTTTTATAGGCTATAAAGTGAGCGAAATGTTTTACACGCGTGGAATTAAAATGAATACCTATTAGACGTGAATTTCATTCATGTATGAATTATTCAAATTGTTTAATTGATTTTATTGAGCGAAACATTCATTTGGCCTTTTACCATTAGCCCTATGGTGACGGTGGTGGTGACGATGATGATGATGAAACTGCGTGTCGGCGCTCGTAGAGTTCCGAATTCCTGCAGTACTCCAGTATTGCCACAAGGAAATGTACTTACACAAACTAGAACCAGACGTAGAGATACGTCCTTTTCTACGTCTAAGACAGTTTTTATAAATCTGTACTTAGACGTGGATTTGATCGCACGAACACTCTCAGATCAAATCTGTGCGTAAGTACGTTTTATAAATGAGGCCCCAGGACAGTTACTTCAAGGGTCTCATGTCATTTTCTTGATTTCTCTATTTTTAACATGGAAGGGTTCTTAAGATATTCAAGCAGGAGGAACCACTGTCCAGTTGCATACTTTGTCTGCATGAAGAGGCCCTGAAAATAAATGGATAAGAAGCTGTGTGGGAGCCCACATCAACAGATATAACATTTACTAGACTGAGTGAGTAAAGGTGGATTCAGAGACCTTCCAATCTGGGAAGTATATACAAAAAACAGGGAACACTGAAGAGATCTTGCTTGTGAGCCAGTGCATTTCAAGGCACTACAGCACACAATACTAAACCTGAATTATGAAGATACCTAAAAAATGCATGAAGTATCCTAGTGGGGGATATGTTATCCTTTTATGTTTTCATGTTTCATGTCTAATTAGCATGAAATGAACCATCTGAAGACATTGTGTAAAAGCTAACAGGAGACTTAGTGACAAGGCATTCATTGTTATCATGAGACCTGTTATGAAAATGCTTACTGAATACAGACTTATTCTGACCTCAAATCCTTAAAATGTCCCCAAAATTCTAGGTGATATACTTTGGGGAGTGAGTAAAAAAACATTATGATTCAAGCTCAAAGATTATCTCACAGTTTTTCTGAAAGACAGTAAAGCGGTGATTCCCTCCCGCGGAACAGCCATTAGGTCTACAGCTCTCATTGTCTACCAAAACGAATGGCACAGGTGTCTAAGCCAATCACTGATGTGACATTACACAGCAATGATGGAACAGAGTACAATCTCCTCAAGTTATCTTATACACTCATTTGCAAAATTGCCCCAGCAGGATACAACAGATCACGAGGCATCTAAATTAGCCCCTCTGATAGCTTGCGCTCAGCTTCCTATTCTCTTGTCACCATGTGGCCCCGAAGTTCAGGTCACTTTTCGCTGACCCACACCTGTTTATGCATTTGAGAAATGGACCTGCACCTGCCCCACCTGGTGTTCCGCCATATTAATCAGCGCCCACCCCATGGCTCTTTGTAAAAATGCATGGCTGGCCCCTCTGGATGCTCTAAATATTTCTTTTCTGTCTGGCTTTTCACGTGGTGGAACAAAGGCATATTTGCAGACTGTGTTCTGTGGAAATCATAAAGCATTTGAGAATGTGTGCTTTTTGATTCATTACCAGTCAGGCCAACGTAGCTGGCCGGGTTCTTAGTTTTTCTTTTCCAAGATGGGTGCACAGTTCTGTTGGTGGCATTTTGTGAAACATAGAAAATGTAAGTGTGCAGAGATAAACCTGTATGTAACTGCGAACACCACATCTTTATAGAGGTCACATTCTCTAGTCTATAGCAAGGTGGATTATTTAGGTTTGGCTATGCAGGGAAAGGAAATGGGAAGACATAGGAAAATAAATACAATTTCTAGTGAAGTAATTCCCTTTATCAGAGCATCACCTCTGTACTGTGATTGCTAAGTGGTTTGAGTAGAATTGTCTGTAAATACGGCAGTGATTACACTGGCGTGATTGTCTTGGACAGTCACAGAGGAAGGTGGAAAAGAGTGAGACACTAGCAACTCAACATGACTAAACTGAACAAGAGACTGTGAATCTTCTCCATAATTGCGTCGGATTGTCATATCATACCTTTTTTTTTTTTTTTAAAGCAGCTGGTTGGTTTGTGGCAATCTGCAATGTGTAAACTTCACCTTATATATGAAGGAACAGATTGTAACAGGTACAAGATGCGTTGTAATTGCATTTGCACAATTAATTAAAACAACTGCCTCACAACTTTCTGGTGTACTTTATGGAATGTTTACTGAATTACAGTATATCAGCGTTAGCCTTGTATCAAGGAGTGCATTTCAGCGCCTTGAGACTACATTATAAATGCACCTATAAACCTCTGCTTTTGTTTCCAAGGAATACACCTCAAATCTCACCAACACGTGGCAGCGAAAATACAGTTTTACGGGCCAACCAGTGACGAGAGTGAAGAAGAAGGCAAGAGAGAAGGGATGTGTCTCCTCCAATAAAAAGTAAGATTGCTCAGAGGCCATTTTTAATGTAATAGATAGCCAGCGTCCAACAATAAATCAGCCGAAAACAGATAAAAATGAAAACCTCAGAATGATGGAGTGCTTTCGGCTGGTGGTTTGCATCATTTCAATATGCTCACGCCTGTGTGGAGCAAGCGCCCCAGCCGGGGCGAAGCCGCAGCGGTGACAAACCTCCTTCTCTTCCAGCGTACATCTGTCCAAAGGCGAGCTCCTCAGCCGCCTCATAACTTCCCCACTCCTCACGCGAGCGGAGCTGCTCCTGACCTCCAAATAGTGATGAAAGCTGTAACATTTTTTAATCTCCAACTCAGTGCATTGCCAGCTTTGCACTGGATCCCCATCCATGCCCACCCCCCAGATACAGAATACTGAAAAGGTTTACCAGGCGGTGAGAAGTGAATGCAGGTAGGGTGTTTTTCACCGACACACAAAGATGGAGACTTTGAGTTTTTAATCTTGAATCCAGTGCATTCTTGTGCTCAATTCATCTTGCACCCCAGTGCATTGTACCCACCACAACCATTATCTTACAAAGACACGACAGTGATACCATCTGTGCTGTTGTGTTTAATGTAGGGCTATGAGGCCGTACACAATTCCTCAATGTGTGCCATCAGAGATAGAAACGAGGAGAGATGAGCAGTGACTGGGGGTGCGAACACAAGTTAAGTTTAGTTCAGTGTGAAAAAACACACCTGATGTCTCGGAAACAGCTCCTCTTTGGCTGCTACTTTGAAAAGACCGTCACTGGAGACCTGCGAAACTTTTCCATTGGAAGTTTGAGATGCATGCACCGTGATGCATTTGGAATGACTGTATACATTTTTTCTGCTGGAATTTGGGCAGATAATCATTTTAATTGCTCACAATAGTTGTGTTGCATTGATGACAATGATTTAGTTCATTCATTAGTTCATTCATTGCTGCTGGCGTTGGTAACATTACGCCCATATGATTTCTATTTAGCTATGAGTGTAACTGTTGTCTGTGTCCTTGTCAAAAGGGATGGTAGGACATGCAGCAGATTATCTGTCTGGTGGTTTCATGACAGCCGCTAACACTTCTGCATGTGAATCACTCCTGAAGTATTGACATACATGCTAACTAGTGACGGATGATGTGCTGTCGTCCTACCGTCTGACAGATTGATGTCATTTCAAGTGTGTGCTAGCAGTGATGGTCACAGCTCTGTTGTCTTAGGGGATGGAGTGCTTCCACCTGTGTGTGTGTGTGTGTGTGTGTGTGTGTGTGTGTGTGTGTGTGTGTGTTTGTGTCAGGTGAATGAATCAGGGCACGTTAAAGATCTGAATGGTTAAAAGTTGCATGTGAGGCAGAAAGGGACAAACGGACGGAATTACAAATTACAAATGTATCATGCCTATTTATCAGCTGTGTTCTCACTGACAGATAAAAAACAGTCAAACATCCCAGATCAATCTAGAAGCACATTTACACATACAATATAGACTACAGAAATACAGCCTTGCACACAAGAATGAGTTTATGTGCACACTGCTTAGTGTGGTTACACCTAAAGGCTCTGCATAACATCATTGCACAACTGATGCCGCCTTTGATGTCATGTCTCATTTATAGATGCTAATGGCAGTAAATTCCAGCCATAGTTGGTTAGATGTGGTTTGTGCTACAATTAATATTACGGCGACTGCTTTTCAAGCAGACTGCTGTTTTTTTTTGTCTGGAGTCAGCACCCTGTGGAGAAAAGCACACTTGAACTAAATGGGGCTCACTCCATTACACAAAGGTTCGCCAATCTAACTGACAGGAAAGAGTAGAAACCAGTAGGTGCCTGTGTCTGTGTCCTTTTCCTAAACACCTCACAGGCAGCCACACTCGCAGTGGCCAAGACTGGCCCATCTTTGAGCACCTCCTCTCAGGTAAGGATGTACAACATGCAGAGCCGGCTGAGCTCACTGTCTGAGCTAAGCAGAGGACAATGGCGAGCCATAAATCACTACACCTGCCAGTGATTTCACATACAGCTGTCTCTGCAAATTATGCGCAAATCAAAGGTCGAGACAAAGGAAATGGCTGTGAATAGAAGACAGAGGGGGGGGGGGAAACAGGAGGATAAAGATGTATGTTACAGCCCATACACCCAGAGCCTTCTCGTGGCAGCCCAGTAAACATATCAAGCCCCAAGTGAATCAGGTATATTACAACTAAATCGGTCTGCCGAAAGCAGGAAAAAAAAGAGAGCAGAAAAAAAGACGTGCTGATCTTCAGCTTCTCAAACAGCTTTTATCCCACTGACTGTCTCAAGGCTATGTTATTAATGAGCACAGTGGAGAGAGGGAGGGAGAGAGGGAGGGAGAGGGGGATGGAGAGAGGGATGAGCGGTGTGAGGTCTGGGCCGAGGCCTGGGCCAGCGAGTGTCGGGGCCTGGCACTGCAGACCTGACGTGCTATAACAGGCTCTCACCTCAGCTCTGGCGGTGTGAAGACACAGGAGCGTGGAGCTAATTTCATTCAGCAGAGGGGATCTCATGCATCTGATTAAGGCACAGGGAAAGCCAGCCTCTCCTGTCTCCATACAATGCAATGAGTTTCTGGGCTGTGTCAGTACATGTGTATGTGGTGTATTGTGTCCAAGAACATGGGCATATACAGTACATCCTGTAGATCAGCTAGTAACATGTTTTATGCTGTCATGTTTTCAAGATCTATAGAGCATAGGGATTTGATAGCGAGTACTGTCAATAGCCTTAGCTGCAACTAACAAAAATTCCACATATTTAGTTGCTTGTGCTCAAACTATTCATTCCCATATATTGCCAAACATTCAGAACTTGTGGATTTGAGTGGTGTTCTGTTGTTTGCAAGAGGTATCACAAAAACATGGCAGAAACACTTTAATACAATACAACATCTACTGGAAAAGCCTCAAATTGGGAAGCTTGTCCAACAAGCACAATGGGGCAGGCACTATAAATGGGAGATAGCGAGATGTCACGGCTAGGTCACAGACTCCTGGTCTGACATGTAAGCGTAGCACCGGTCCGGTGCAGTCCTGCATAATAAGCCCTCTCCCCTACAATCAATTGGAGGAGGAAACAGACGACCGATTCCATTACAATAGCCTTCCTGCAAGAGGAAAATGAATAAATATTAATCAAGCATTGATTAAAGTGTTAAGAGGATGGCTCATTATTCACACCTCCCACAACGAGCAGCCCCCCCCCCCCGTCACACACACCCTCCACCCATGTCCCCCACCCCACCCCACCTCATCTAACACTCCTCAAATGGATTATATATTGAGCAGGCATGAAGAGAAAGAGACAGAGAATAGCGGCTACGCAGAGAGACAAAAATGGCGCGATGGCGAGATAGCAGGACAGTGCTCGGTTGCTCAATAATATTTGGGAGGCCATTGTTCTGGCCGGCCATTACTCAAAGACATAACAAACGGAGTCAGGATCCATACCAGAAACAAAGTGACAGGGACCTCACAAATAAAAAAAAGCAGAGGGGGGAAGAGGAGGAGGCACTGTAGATCTTGTGGGGACTAAAAATACGGCCGTGATGACTGTGGAGAGTGATGTAAGGACTCCTTAGAGTTGGTGCTAGTGGAGAGATGGAACCGGTTAAGGCAATTGGATCTATTCAGGCCTGGTTACAGTTCTAGGTAAGCAAGTCTGGGGAGGAACTTGTTACGTGTAATGGAGTAACTTAATTAAATGACAAAATAAATGTAATTCGTTACAGTTACTGAGAGAAAATATGTCATTAAATTACTGATCAAAGTGTTAGTGATGACAAAGGGGCTGGATCCAAATATATTCCTTACTATGGAAAGCTTTAAAGCTTATATGTAGAATATAACATTCATTCTGTTGCTTTGCATCATTTCACCATCTAGTCAGGCTCTATTCATTTGGCCGTAGGCGCTCAAATCTTGACCGTTGTTTTTAATTGGTTCTCCTGTTTGAATTTGCACCACCTCTCATCTACCAATAAAAAAGTAATCAAAAGCAATGACTTGATAAAGTAATTCAAATGGCTACATTGCTTATTACATGTTTCAGTTTCATGTTTGAGTAACCTGTAACCTATTATTTCAAAAGTAACCTTCCCAAGCCCTGTGGGTAAGAAACGTAATGAATGGTAGCTGACTTGGTCCCTGGCCTTCAGTTCATTACAGGGCCTCATGCACATGTTTGCTGTGAAACACTTCTGAACCTGCGAGGAGGCCAGGAGAATTCAAACAGAATATTACATCTACAACAGAAAAAAGTCCAAAAATATTCAATACTGAAGCCCAAAAACAATGAGATTAATAAAAGGTTTGGTTCATGAAATCTTCCTCATCAAATATTTACCAGTCATTTCTACTGTGTTACTGGTGGTCCAACTGCTTCTTTAAGCCTTGTGCATCACTGGTTCGAATGTTTTTGTTATACCAATCAGGGCTGATTTTCTTTTTTACACATACCAACCATTCATGTGAAACAGATGAGCATCCATCCATCCTGTAGGGGTGTTCATCTTACTACAACATGCCCACCATATCTCAACTACCCCCAAACATCTCACATTATAGATACAATCATAGGCAGTCTACTTCAGTAGCCTCCATCTAATGAAAGAAAATAGTCAACATTGTAAATGTTTGAGGGGTACTGGTGCATATCACACCCACATTTAAACATCTCTGCACACCTTCCCACTGTTTAAACTTCTGATAATGTAGGAGAGGTACGAATGTGCCTCCCTGGCGTGTCTACATTGTGAGTGGGTGTGAAATGAGATGAGAAATTATTGCATTGTGCACTGATCTACGCCGATGCGCGGGGAAGGCATTCTTTGAAGTGAAGATTTTAAAACGGCCTTTTCCTACGCGATAGAGGGAAAGAAATTGAACAGTTTGGATGGCCATGCAGAAAGAAATGGGAGCAAAAGAGGAGACAACAAAAGGGAGATCTACTTTTATAAAAATGACATTCAACCAACTCTCAATCTTTTCATCTTATCTTCCGCCCATGCTAGGAGAACATCAAGAGATTTACAAGCCTGGCTGCATTTTAAAATTGAGTCCCTGTCTCTGGCTCTCTGCTGGGTTGTTGACAGTATAAAATTCTTAGCACATGCTTTATACCTCCTCTTTATGTGGTTTCATCTGTCCTGGATTAATTAGTTTAAGTAAAAAGGAGCGCCAGAGTCTGGAAATAATAGGGCTGTAAAGGTCCAGTCTATGAATTTATCAATACAAAAGTTTCACTCGAAAAAACAGATACCTTTAGCGCACCAAATAAACAAAGGTACAGGCATCAATCAAAGAAGGGTGTTTTTCATTTTCAATTTAAATACTTACAAGGTTTTTCCTTAATCCAGCCATAATTGCTGTGTTGTCATTCAAAGACAAGACCATAATGTTTGCATTGTGTCCATGATCGTTTTTAATTTGTGGTGATCAGCTGAAATAATTAAAGTACTGCAGTTACTGGTGAATACTGTCCATTACTGCTATATATATATATATATATATATATATATTGGTGCATAATTGTTTGTGCATTCTGTACATACTGTTCTCATTTATGATATATACAGTATGTTATACCACAGATGAAGGTTGCACACAAAGAAATATACACAATATACAGCTTAGAGTTTTTCAATATACTTGACCAGAAAATGTAAATAACATTACCACAATCCTCAAACGAAAGCTTTGACCATCCTTTCTCCTTCATTCCTTCTGAAAAGTGAATGATGCATTTTCTAGAATAAATTATGCCCATGACTAGTGGCTGACAAACCCTTTTTTGAGCTTCACAAAAGCCCACTCGGATGCTGGTGTTCTGTCGCCGGCCTACGGAAAAGTCTGTGCCGCAGCAGAGGAACCCAGCTATGAGTGGAATGTAAATAAGCGTTACAGTGCTGGAGATCTGAACATCCCCAGACAAAGAGGAGGAAAGGGAAAAAAGGAAAAAATAAATAAATAAAAAGGGAAAACAGAAAAACACTGATATGAGCATTCAGTAAGGCATGGAAAAGTAATTTTCACACCGACTGGGCAGAAGAAGGAAGATGGAAGCTGTTAATCTATTTCAGATACCCCTTGTAGTTCTAGGATTCAGCGACAGAAAGAGAGAGAGAGCAAGAGAGAGAGAGAGAAGAGGAGAGAGAGACACATAGAGAGAAAGAGGCAGAGGGAGGGAGAGGGAGGGAGGGAGGGAGAGTTAGAGAGAAAAGTAGATCAAAGTAATCTGTGTATGAAACGAGCCATACATCACGAGGATGGTCATGCTAGGGGCTGGGGATGGGGGGGGGGGGGGGGGGGGGGGGGACCAGGGGAATTATCGGCCATCTGCCCACAGAGGCACACAGTGCCTGGGAGCACCTACACTGGGGTGATGGGAAGGTGTGGCCCTCTGGCTCCTGAGATTTCTGCAGGCACTCCTGTCCAGATGCACCTGAGCTCTGCTCATCTTGTGTTTGACAAAAAAAAACAAACAAACCAAAAAAAAAAAAAACAGGGTGACGAGGACAGAATTTAGAGACGGAATTAATTAAAAATACTCTTCCCCTTCAAGCCACTGGCTTAAACCGAGACAACTGGAAACTAATCCAAATGCATACACACACTCTCTCTCTCTCTCTCACACACACACACACACACACACACACACACACACACTATGTCAAGTACAGAGTAGCTCTGTTGGGTGATATTAATTCAGTTACTTCCTTGGGTCCCAACAGCATATGTGCTGCCATTATGAGGGAAATTGAGGGAATTTCTCAAACACAAGAATATGGCTTTCAGATTCTCCCTAACAGGCGGCAGTGCATGTGGATTGGACCTGAGTGACTGTGTGTCCTACCCACACCATGTAGTGCACAGAGAAATCACAGTTGTTGTGATCTCAGAATCATAACACCATTTTTTTCCCATTAGCAAAACAATACATGGCATATGACATAAGGAACAAGAAATGTTCCTGTTTGATTGCATTTCCTGTTGACATCAAGAAAAATGGTTCAGTTTATCACATGCTGTCTGAATTAACACACATTGCTTACTTGATTTGAATGAATCAACATCTTAATTGGCGACTTATCATTTCTTGTCATGCCTGCTGACCGAGAACTGTAATTGAAAGAGTGTTGATGACAGGGGGGTGTGCTTGAGTGTAATTGGAGACCTTCATGTTATATCTACTAAGTTATTCACTTGAAACCGCTGGAACGTGAATGTGTGAATTCAGATGAATATGGATGAATTTGGATCGTCTGAAACCACACAGACATCCTGAGATGAATCTCTTGCACCGTGTTATGGCTTTCTGTGCAGGGTGAGTTGTTTGTGAAAACCACGACCAGTTAAACCACAACAAACAACAAAATAATTACACGCAGATTTCTATTGTTTACTAAGTGCTACACAACTAACGATGATTAACATCATTGCATGTCTGACAATCAAAGTAGGTCCATGTCAGAAAATGTAGAAATGGAAGAATGTTTAAGGTAAAACTGCAATTTATTATAGATAGGAGTGGTAGTGGTGATTCTGGTGGGTGAGCGTGGGTGTTGTGTGTGTGTGTGTGGTATGGGGCTCATTCTGACCACCTCTGAGTGCAACCAGAGCCTAATAACTAATTGCGATACATTTCAAACATTCAGCTGCCTGGATGCCACCCATAACTCAAGCCCCCACCCCCACCCCCACTTCCTCTAGCCCCCCCAAACCCCCCCCACGCCACCTCCTCCCCTCCCATCTCCAGACTCCCAAGCTGTCGGACTAAAAATATACAGCCTTCATTAAATAACTCAGAGTGGGAAGAAATGGATGGGAAGTCATTTAGGAAGATGAAATGGGCTGAACCTCAAGCGCGCATCACCCTCATTCGCCATACATCAAATCAGTAAGGGGGAATAGAAATTGAAAAGTTTTTCGAGGCAGAAGGGGCCGTGAGGCGATGGGATGGTGGTTGACGATGTGCATATGCTTGTGTGATGAAGCTATTTCTGAGGAGGGTGGTGTGTGTGTGTGTGTGTGTGTGTGTGTGTGTGTGTGTTTGTGTGTGTAGGTGTGTGTGTGTGTGTGTGTGTGTGTGTGTTTGTGTGTGTGTGTGTGTGTGTGTGTGTGTGTGTTTGCGTGTGTTTGTGTGGGTGAGTGTTTGTGTGTGTGTGTGTGTGTGTGCGTGTGTGTGTGTGTGTGTGTGTGTGTGTGTGTGTGTGTGTAAATGTAGAATAGAGAACAAGTGACAACTGAGTTGAACTCAGGTGACGGGCCTCAGGGTATTCCAAGTACATAGGTGAGTGACAAACCTGGGTAAGTAAAATCCACCTATGGCTTCCAAAACAAACCGAGGTCTCTTCAGGTTTATATTTTTTGTTTTGATGATATGAGGAAAGCAATACATCACCACGCCTTGAAACTTTAGTACATAAAACCAGCTGGTCAAGCTAACGTTAGCCAGAGATTTCAAATCAAAATCTCTCTGCTTCTCACCATCTCCCTCTTCCTATTCCAGCCTATAGACTGTTACCTGTGTTTTTATATTTGATTGACAACCCAATGGCCCTGACTGTGAATTTGAGCCTTTCTTTGCTTCTTTGCTGTTAAAGGCTGACTTTCATTGAGACAATTCAGGTGGGGATACCTCTTTAATGACATCCACCCAAACCTCTGGGACACATGCCAACACGGGGACATGTGTTTGAGCATATTTCAAACAGAAAAATACATATACGGTGGCTTTAAAGCAAAGTTAGAGCGCTGCTGGGTCAAAGCAGCAAGGCAGACAAAATTCCTAAATCATTCATTGAACGATGCATAGAAGCTGGCATGACGACAGATAGGCCCCTTAATTTATTTATGATTGACATTCAGGGCTTTGATGGTATATCCAGTTTTATATTGTAGTCATATTTATCAATCTGCCTGGGTACAAAAAAATGGTTCCAAGCGATGTGAGTCATTACTGCCATGACCATATTTCTGTATCCTTATTAATAGTTTATCAAGCTCTGCCTCTGTGCTCAAAGACTGCAGAGAGAGTCTCTGTCTTCACACCAGCATGATATTAGTTACACATTGATCTTATGCACTTGTTGATATTGTCTTCATGATGAATGGCTCTTGTATTTTTTTTCGATATACTGGATGCAATGTTTTGCCAAAACCTTTAATCATCCATATCAGCCGGAAGATTCAATACTCAGAAGCTGGGACGAAATGGAAATGTTATTTGTATTGCAGATATATAGAGTCAGTCAACCCTTAATACCCAGCATATTGCGTCAGAGCTATCAGGAGTGAGGGAGGACGGCTCTGTGGTTCATGAAATGACTGCTTTGTGAAACCAGTGAACGCCTTCGTTCCACACGTGCACCGTCCGATCATTTACCCGCCACTGCTCAGGTGGAGGTGGTGTGCGAGCAACGGCATTGTCACCCTTGATATGGAGCCATTTATTCAGCGGCAGCGACGCAGCCCTATTAGCCTGGTTATACTGCGAGAGAGAGGAACATTGGTCAATGCGCTCATTTATCAGGTCAGTTGTAACTTAATGGAGCATATGCCACTGTTGGACTTCGTGGGAGTGAAAGACAGAGAAACGGGCCATCTCGCTTTATGGCATCTACTCATGTGCCTGCACAGAATTGGACAGCGGTAGGTGGGAGTGCACACGTCCAGGCCTTGTGACTTCTCCTTCTTCATTGAGCATTGCATCTTTCAGGCAGGCTTGAACAAGTAACACTATCACATAAATAAAATCATGTGTGTTCTGTTCTAGGTCTACGTATGTCACTCGACTTTGAATTACCCAACTGGAAGACTGGCTGTTTTATTAAAAGCATCTAAGAATCATTCTCATATAATCATATTAATTTCATATTTATTTCCTATCGAAAAGAAATGTATTTCTTGGGTGTTTCTATTGCATATGTTTAAGACATGTAATTACACAGAGACAATCCTATAGCGAATAACTGTTTAGTAGTTTACGTTTAATTTGCATTAAAGTGAGTGGGTCTCCTGGATGGCTTGTGGTAAATTCTCTGAGGAAAAACATAAATGAAGGAAAGTAAGCCCTGCAGCCAGCTGCGCCAGGGGGGTATTTGGTGTGACCGCCTCAGGATAATAACAACCTTTCCCGAGGACTGTGCAACAGTCATTTAATGTTGGTCTGGGTGGAGAGGAATGTCTGCTATGGGCCCTGCTCGCTCCATCATCCTCCCGAGTTACTCCTCCTGCATTTTGTGGAGTTCCACACGCGCCGCCAAAAAGATCTTAACACAAACGCATTGGTCCATAGGTTAACTATTCATCTCGGGTCGGGCGACACGTCTGGGCTAGGGCTACCTGTATCTAGCATCTGTCTTTGGTCCACATCCCGCACCGCTAAGCAATGCTACGGCGCCTGGTAATGTTTGTGGAATGAAAACGAAATGTCACGCGAAGACACAGACCACTTCCCTTTGGCTCGGCCTCCGCAGTCATTTTTCTTGTTAATGTAGCATGTCGAATTTGTAAGGCGACGGCGTGAAAATGAAAGGTTGCATGTCTCACTTGTCTGGCAATATGTATTTGATAACTGCAGTAAATCAACGCCGCGGAGGGGAAACGCATGTTAATGGAAGTCACTAAATTGGAATGGAATTTGTTTGAAAGGGGAAAGCTGAGCACACACCAGTGGGAGAAGGCAAAGACATTTATTTCTTTATGTTTGTGTGTGGGGGGAGTGGTGGGGTGGGGGCAGAAAATAAACACCAGAACAAGAAAAGTGAAAAAGTTATTCTAATGGAGTTGTGTTGGTGGTTAGAAGTAGTATACAACATATCATTTCCCAGCTCCAGTGAGTGACTAGGTTACACTTCAGTACCACGGACAGCGTTCGTTCATTAAACACTGGACAGAGACACAGAGCCAGACTCTTAGAGATACTCTGTTCTCCTCCAGTGTGTGCTTCTCTGGCATTTCAGTTCATCCCACACTACCACAGTAGCTTGACATAAATCACAACATAATATATATAGCATTCTCCAGATATAGCAGTCTCACATATGTAATTTAACTAATTATCAGGTAACTGACAGCTGACTGTAGCAAATGAGGTGATATTTTCCCAGACTTTCTTTCTCTTTCTTTTATGTTTCTAATGCCACTATTTTGAGAAATAATGGAAATGCAACATTACTGGGATATAACCACGGTGCCTTTTTCCTACATGGGCTCACAACAACAACAACAACAACAAACAAACTTCAAAGGATCCCTGCGTGTGATTGCACTTGCAGTTACATGAATGTCTTTGGATGTTGACTCCTAAAAGCAGGCATTGTGCAAATAACTGTTTTTACATCAAGCATCAATACTGTGCTTTCTGATTCAAGACATCAAAATGTGGACATCTTTCCTATCTGCCCCTGGCCGAAAAGATTTCACCAATAACACAATTTTCGTAGAAAGACAGTGTTTACTAAAGTGTCATGTAGTGGTTTACATGGTTGTTTGGGGGTATTCTGAGTTCACTGAGCACCATGACACTTTTAATAAGGAAAATCCAATATATTTGTGCACGGATTCAGGAATAATTCAGTTGGCTAAAACATTTGTAGTTTATTTCCAAAAGACCTCAATAGACTTCATGGACATTTGAAATCAATGCATTTTAAAGAATGAGAAGGATAAAAGAATAAAGTGGTGGTGAAATTAACTTAATAGAGTAAAAGGTATCTGCACACATATCTTGCGTGGCCAAATGAAATAACAAAAGATGACAAGAGACATTGGTATGGGGAACATTTCAAGGTTTTATATACATATTCTTTACTGTTCAGGTACACATCCTCATATTGTAAAAAGAGGCATGGAATACAAAAACGAAAAGGAACCAAAATAAACCAAAAAATAAAAGAATCTACTACAATGATTCACAGAAGGCCAAGTGCTCTGATTGTCCAGAACACCAACACTTGCACTTTAATTAAGAGTAAAAAAAAAATGGCTACAATCAGTCCATATAATAATGCTCATTAGTTGAATGCTATATACTTTGAGAAGGGAACACTGGCTCTATAAGATTATTGACTGAATACACACGGGAGAGGAAGCTTCGGTGACTGTATAGTTTTGTACATCACAGAATAAGAATGCCGGTGTCCGAATCCCTGTTGAATCCCGTCGCCTTGAAACGTTTGTGATTCCTTTTTAAAGTTTTATTAAAAAAAATTCCACCTACTTGGCTCAACAAGCTATTCAGTGGTTGACAGATTCTCATCTGTGCAACAGCCTACATTTTTTTATGGGATTGTTTTTTTTCCTACTGAAACCTTGGCTCAGAAAATTGCCTTCTTTTCTGTCGCCTCGTAGAGTAGCAATGTGCCGGGGAAGTGAGCTTGGCATCCTTCTAGTGGTCATTTTTCCCCATGTGTTTGTGTGGCAGGTCCATAGCAGCCTGACAAGAAACAAAATGCGAGATAGTATTGATGGCTGTGTAGGTATCCCTGTGCAATCCCCATTCCATGAATGATACATGATGAAGGGTAGAGAATGGTCTTTAAAAAAAGCTAAGGGTTCAGTTTCCCCAAATCCTCATGGTGCTGCTGCATCTATGGCCATCACTGAATCAGAGAAAAACTCTCAGTTATGAAGATCATAGCAGTGTACAGCTTTTGGGAAACTAATCCAAGATGGTGTATCAATGCAAAATCTTCTGTTTCTCTTCTATGCAAAAATGTACAAAATTAACCATGTAGGCCATGACCTAGACTTGCTTTTCACAAGGTTTTTAGTGATTTATTTACATCCTATTTCATGTTACACTTACAAATAAATATTGCATTCTTACAATCTACTATTTCAGATTTCACCCTATCAATTTCTCTTTTAAACATTTTTTTTTTCACCTGAGCTGTTCAAGAGGTCTTTTGAGCCTCTTCTCACCTGCAAGCATCGTCAAATAAATTAGAGAATGGAAAGATAGTGTAGGACAAACAGAACCCACACTGGAGCATACAGACACCTCATAGTGTCTTAGAACTTCTGGGAAGACGGCAAATAAAGTTTATGAACACCTTTAAAAAAAAGAACAACAAACATAAAATGAGCATTCATACTCTTGACCATTTATGTTAGTAGAAGAATATTTATCTGTACAGAATAATGTTCACTATCTCTTCACAGACGGTTCCTTTTCCTCTTAGTTCTAGATACTGAAGTGCTACTGTTTGAGCCCACCCTTGGACCTTTTTCAACTCACCCAGGCCGAGGAAGGAAGGTTTGAGCGCCTCGCATTACTGGTACGGTTGTGCTGCCATAATAATGATGTACAAAGACTAAACAAGGGTAGGCAGCTCTGTAGTGAGTATAGCCAGAGGAGGAGGACCACTGTGGCTCCTTCCGATTGTGCAAGTGAGCGCTTCTATCAGCAGCCGAGAGGCTGTGTGAAGGACGCTCAAAAATCTCTTTTGTCCTCTAAACATTCATTGCAAAAGAAAGGTAGGGCGGTACTGTTAAGTTCATAAGGTATTAAAGAATATGTAATTCATCTTTTTTCTGGCTGGGGTGTGGTTGGCACAGGTGTGATGTTGGGATGTCTAAATGGACGTGTAAGAGCCTAAAAGATGGTTACAGTTTTGGGTTGGTGGAGTCAGATTAGGTATGGGTTTGTAATGATGTCTACAAGCGACACAAAGCACATTGATTTTGGATGGAGGTGGCAAGGGTGAAGAGGATATCCAACCATCGAATGTAGACCACAGAAATTAACACAACTAATGGAGCATTTAGTGTTGTTTAAAAAAGCACTGCATGAGATGGTACACACACAGTCTGCACTGCTAGCTAAAGTCAGAAGACACGTTACACAACAAAACCGACTGAATAAATTTTTGAACCAAAAAAAAAAGGTAAAACTCAATTCTTGCTCTTCTAAATTCTTATACTCAAATAAATGTACACCAGTTTCTGTATGCTTTACATGGTCTCACCATCCAGTGGTTTATCTTAAATGAGTTATTCTCAGGCCCTCGACTGGCATTAGTAAAAGTTTCAGAGCCAGCCAGGACAACTGTTCAACACAATTAAATTTGACCCCTCACTCCGATAGGTCACTGTCATATCAACTGATGAATGTCACTTGCATTGCATTCCAAACCATTTGACGTCTCCTCGTCTAAGTCCTTCATGAAAGTAACCGCAACTGCAAAGGCAATACAGGTGAGATTTATGTCGAGTCCAGTTCCCCCCCACATCGCTTTCTCACAGATTGTCTTGTAGCCTCTCCATGTAGGTTCTGATCTCAGCCGATTGTCCCAAGTCCATGTCTTGGCACACCCACTTGATGTCGTCTTCGTTGCCAACGAGGATTGAGTTGGTGTAGGGCCCTCCCTCGTCGGGCAGCACTGTGGCGTAGGAGGTGAATTTGACCCGCTTGCCCTTGGAGGCCCGGGGCGAGTTATTCAGGGGCTCGGCCTTGCCTGACGGGTCCTTGCCCACGCAGGGCCCGCGCGGGTCGGAGAGAGTCCGGGGAAGGGTCTGGCCATGGGCCGAAATGCTGCCCTTGAGAGTCCCACTGCCGTTGAGCAGGTATTTGCTCTCCTCACAGCTGTCGCTCCGGTCGATGGCGGTGGTGCACTCGTCGGTGTGGGGCAGCGGGCCGTGGTGGTTGATGTGATGGTGATGGTCCATGAGCTCGGCCTCGTTGCCCAGCCACACCCAGTCGTGCGCGTGGTTCATGTTGCCCTGCTCCAGCACGGGCAGCTGCTTGTGGCGGTACTTGAAGGCGAAGCTCACGCAGTTGATGAGGAAGACCAGGATGGCCAGGCAGAAGACCCCCAGCAGGGCGTACATGCCGATCTCCAGGTCAGACAGCCCACGCGGGCTCTGGGTCAGGTCACTCTCAGCCCCTCCAGGAAGCTCCACCTGGGCGGGGATGCTGGTGTAGTCTACGGGGGTCTGGCCACCGCCACCTCCCTGCTTAGCCCCAGGGGACTTTTTGGTGACAGTGGTCTTGGTTGTGGTGCTTACCTTCCTCACCGCGCCTTCCTCTCGGTCGGCTGCGGCGCTGGTGTACTTGGTGTACTCTGACCCCGTTTTCCCCTCCTCCCCCTGACCCTTCTGCCTCTGCTCGCTGGTGCTGTTGTCCAGGCCACCCTCACCCTCGTCCTGCCCGCCACCACCACCGCCTCTCTGCTCCACGTCGTTCTGGCCGAACTTCACCCGCACGTTGCCCACGCCACTCGCCAGTACACTCTTGCGCTTGGACTTCTGACAGGTCTCGGAGATGACCATCTCCACCTTGACCAGGGCCCCCTGGCCCTCTCCCTCGGCCTGCACCATGGGCCACTTCTGCGGGGCGTCCTGGTAGGTGGAGACCACTGCCTCATCCAGGGAGGTGGCAGTCAAGGTGAAATCCCGGGGGTCGTAGATGTTTAGGGGTGTCACGGAGCCATCACTGTACTGGATCCAGGCGCTGATGACAGCTTCCTGAAAAGTGGGAGAAGAAAAAAACTAAAGAATCAGACGAGATAAAGTGAACAGTCAGGTTTAGAAGATGACAGAAAACGTACATTTAAATTTATGGAACGTGCAGGAATAAAACAAGATGCAAAGACATTTCGTCTCGACTAAAAGAGGAACTTTGACCTTGATATGAATGCACATACAATGCTTGTTTTTATGACTGCAAAGAAGCTCAGACAGCTGAGGTTGTTTTTAGTCTGGAAGAAGACCATAAAAAAAGGAACTCTGCTGATTTATTTTTGAACAAAAATGTATTTTGCATAGGTAACACCCAAAGCAATTAAAGGAAAGTAATTAAATCACTAGAATGTAGACCTATAAAAGGAGCCATACTCCAGTCCAGCCGTCATTTCATTCCACCAGAAAATGATCCTGACCCTTCCCACCCTTTCTGTGTGCTTCCATCACACCCCCAACATTACATTAGCGAGGTCAAAGAAGTGCAGTTGGTTGCACATCTGTGTGCATCCGAGTGAGGGGTTAGAATAATGACACTATAACAAATTCGTCTGACACCTCACTAAATTGTTATATACTCACATTATTGTTATCATGCTCACATTAACTTCAGATTAGCCTCTAATTAACACTCTACTCTTCTGCACAATGCTTCTCGACCATGTAATGAACAGTGCAATATGGTGACCTGTGCACAGAGGTTCATTCAATGACCAATAAAAACGTCACACCCCTGATATGGCACAACCTGCCAAAAAAAAGATTTGAAAAAAAGAGTTTCCTGGACGTCACCTGTTTGGGTGCATGGAAGAGGTCTTGCGCGGTGGTGGTGACGTAGATGGCGCGGCTGTCTGCAGGACTGGGCTGCAGGGACAAGCTGAGAGAGGCCACCAGCTGCACGCCGAGGTCCGAGATGGTCACCTTGTCGTCCAAGACTGTGACAGTCTTCTCGGCCAAGATGGAGTCTGAGAGCGGCGAGATTACCTGCGAAACGATAGCCAGGCCAAACATCAGTCGGATACATGAAAACACATTCATGTCTGGGCCCGGATTCTGGCACTCTAATTCCTCATAATCCTCTATTAAATAAAAGCTGTCATTTCACAAAGCCGCATTCTGCATTTGATGGCTTTCAAAGGCAGATTTTAGCTTTCACCCTTCACAAACCCCCTGCCATTGTTTGATTCAAAACATAAATAACAAACAACCCTTGCACTGATCACAAACCATCATGGAAATTACAGCCGAGTTAATGTTGGTGGCTTGTAAAAATCAACTTTAAAATGAGACATTTATTGACATTAAAACATTAAAAAAAAAGAATAAATCACCAAGACAAACAAACCACAGGCTTGGGAGAAAGAGCTTGACAAGGCATAGTGTATGACACCACCAACGGGCAACCAAAGGAAGACTGGTTTCGACACCAGGGAAATTCGAAATAAATGTCAGAGCCGAGCAAAATGTCTTCATGCCAGGACCTGACTCTTGACTGACACCACTGGGATTTCCAATAGCGACGGGGGGAGAGAGAGAGAGAGAGAGAGAGAGAGAGAGAGAGAGAGAGAGACGTAGTTTAAAGCGTCAAGAAATCAAGAGAGCTTAGGCGTGTTAAACGGTGACAGTGAAGGACAAGCACAGCGCAAGCCGGTATCACTCATTCGAGGGGAATTTCCATTAAACTAACCATAGCAGCTCTTCCCAAGGGGTGCCTTCACAACTCGTGTCCCAAGGCGTCGCTGTGTGTGATATAGAATCATGCATATGCCCACTCCAACAACAAAAACAACACTGTGTATCAAAGAACTTGAGGATTTTTCCTCGACAGCATGTATAGAGTAGAAGAGACCTAAACTCCGTACGCAGACTTATGCAGACACACTCTGTGGTACAAAGAGACACGTATTACGACACTTAATCTGATACCTTTGTAGGTCTGACAGCAGCAAATGGAACAGCAATCTCAGTTCTCTATCCTGGGACCGAGCTTGTTAGCATGTAGATGTGGCAAGTCGCACCTTCACACCTGACGTGGCAGATGTGTACGGTGTGGTGTTGTCAATATCACAAGACCTGCCTATTCCTAATGTTCTTCACAGGCACAGAATAGCAGGCACATAAGACACAGGTTTATGGGCCATGAACACAGAAACAGATGCTGAGAATAGCCTGTCAGTAACACTTGTGTTCGCATAGCGAGAGCAAATGGGGGAGGGGCAAAGCTTGCTATTAGGAGCGGGTGGGCTTCCTCAAGAATGACCCTGTGACCTTTATAATTTGGGCATAGAGCTCTGGATTAGACTTAATTGTTTGGTGCCATATGGGCATACCTGAATGGTGGTGATGCCCAGGTCTCTGCCCATGAGGACCCTCCCGTCGATAAGGCGGGCGATGCGCGGGTCCTCCACCTTCAGGTAGTCCTGCACCAGGTCCGTGATGTCCGCCTGCCAGTCCGCACCCAGCATGTAGACCAGCTCCCCGCCTGGGTCCGTGGGCTCCGCCACAAAGTGGGTCAGCACCCGCACCAGGGCGTATTGGTACTGTAGCGTGCAGCCCCTTCCTCGTCTGTCATCATCCTCATCATCATCACTGTCGCGGGTCGGCCTGACGCAAGGAGGAGGGGCTATCAGTTAGTGAACATCACAGACTGGCTTTTCTATATGACAGTTGCAAGCAAGGGTCAATTTCGCCAAGGTAGATTGGCATGCATGTCTACCATAATTCTCTTTACATTGGAAAGAGTATGTTGTGTACAGGGACTGTGTATAGGTTACTGAATAGGAACGCAAATCATGTGGGTTAAGAGGATTCATTACTGATGGGTAGATCCTGGCTCACAACAGTAAGACTGTAATCACTGAATTCTACACGATCAGTCCCAAACTGGGAAGGACCAAATCATTGATGAAGTACAAGATTCATGCATTATACAGCAAATCAAATAGACCCCACATGAATTACAAGAAAAAAAACCTTATTCAAGCCTACTTTTGGATGGTCAATTAGATGCTTGACTTATAAATTCTTTTCAGCCACTCGACAGGGTCCAACAGTCAAATGCTACAGCTTCTACATAATTATTCATCAAAATCATCGTTTTTATCACGATCAGGTATTTTTCTGTTTTTCATATTTACTAGAAGTAAAAAGTGTCTAAAAACTTGCAATTGCCTTCAACACAGCTTTAAGTTCAGACCATGATGTCAACACACACAGTGCAGCATAGCACATTTACACTTTTGCCTTTTTAAATGTTCCCACAGATAATAATTAGGGTTTAAGTTTCAGCCACAGCTGTAGGTTAATCATATCATAACTCATAAGTGAAACCTTACACATCAAAAATACCCATATGGGCCTATGATCACAGGCACCTCTTTTGTCTCTTGCCTGCCTAATTAACTGAGCATGTATACATACCTTCCTCAGCTCATTTGTACCATGCCCTAAAGAATGCATGTTCCGCTACGTGTGGGCATTTTTTAACAGTCCAGTTTGGACATATATAATAAAGAGTTTATTTCTGGCTTTTTTTCTTCACACTAATTGTAAATTTGTTGTAGAAGAAAACATTCGTCACAGGTAGAAATATACCATAAAGGTTTCAATACATTAGATGCTCAAGACACCTCTCATGTGATAGATGATTTCGTCTCCTCCTGGCTTGATATCACTTCCAGAGCACAATTGAACTGTTTTATCCATGTAAGAGGCTTTGATAGATGCACAATGGTGTTGCTTGGATTGCTTTTAACACTACCAACTGCTTCCAAGTTAGTCATCACAGTTTTACATTGGTATTGTACTCGGAGGCGTGTGACTTGGCATCTCACTCGCGATTTTACATTTTCATATTATGCGCCCATTATCTCCTTATTATCACCTCCATAAAATCGACAGGGGATGCCAAAGGCAAAGCGCTTAATTACTCAGATGTTCACTTTGAACTCTCGGTTACCTCCAGATCGCATGCAGAAGGTTGCACCGGAACCATTGCTTCCCTTTGTCCTGTTTATTGTAAGATATTCCATTTGTGAGGATGGCAATACACTACACACACCAATGCTAAAAGCTGATACTGTATAGATTAGAGGACGTATTACAATATGATACATAAGTATAAGAGATTAAGGATAAGGTTGAGACGGTGTTTTGGAATGTCTAAAGCTCACTCACAGTTACATCACACTATTTTTGAAACGAAGACACAAAAAAACTGAAACGAGTGTTTTTATTTTTTGTCTCTCTCTCTCTCACACACACACGCACGCACGCACGCACGCACGCACGCACGCACAACCAGCTTTGCATGACTCTCCAGTGTCTAAAGTGGTGCGCCCCCACTACACACAGGCGCGGTGTGCACTGTGATCGGGGGAAACGTCTTGACAGGGCGCACACAACGGAGGAATTGGCTAAAAATGAGTTCAGACGGCGGAGCGAAGGGCGGTGGCAGCCCCAGACCCAGCCCCAGCCCCAGCCCCAGCTAATAACTTCACACCTGATCACACCGGAGGCTTCAAAATGAGCACCCGGTAACAGAGACCTGACTCCAGGGGCAGTGGAGATTAGGGTGCAGCGTTAGCAATTGCCTGCTCGATGTGACTTGGATGAGAGGGCTTAATCAACTGGGAACGTGATGATCAAAACAGGAGTATATTTTGCATTCCTTCCCAGAGCGAGGTGCTATATCTGCAAGTGACTGGATTTGAATAAGAGCAGCTTTGGATGCGGTGTAGGGAGAGCTAATGCTCTAAACAATGGTTGGCAGTCATGGTACACTGCTATGCAGGCATGAATAAACACACACACACATAAAAACACAACAGACATAGACACACCTTTGATCTCATCTCTCTTTGACATATATGATCCGTAATAACACACGCACGCACGCACACATGCATGCACGCATACACACACACACACAAACACACACACACACACACACACAGCAGTTCAGTCCTGTACCTCTTATTGGAGAGGATGGGGACCCTCCAGCCTTTGACCTGGCTCAGCTCAGTGTCGGAGACGTCGATCTGCAGAGGCAGCCGTGGCACCCACACGGTCAGCTCCAGCTGCGTGCTCAGGTACAGGTAGGTGAAGTTGACCATCAGAGACTGGCGGCCGCGCATCTCCTTGCCATTCACCAGCACGGAATCACAGCCGGGGGACACCTGGAAACACATACGCACACAGAAGGGAGTCACCAATCTGTGTGTGTATATGTGTGTCTGTGTGTGTGTGTGTGTGTGTGTGTGAATTATGTTTATGTAGGAGCCTGCCATGCATCTCTGCTGTGTAAATTGCATTACTGGTGGTAGAGGCCTAATATAGATATACAATCCTGGAGGCTGCTACACGCCATGAGAGATAGCCGTGGCATTATACATGCAGACTGTATATGTCTGTGCTATCTATGTGTACTTGTGGGTATGTGCATTATTGTATTTAAATGCAAAGCTTAGTGTATGCATTTACACATTTCTATATTTATGTTTACGTGTGTACATGTTTGTGTTTGAGTGAGTGTGTGTGTGTGTGTGTGTGTGTGTGTGTGTGTGTGTGTGTGTGTGTGTGTGTGTGTGCGAGAGAGAGTTAGAGAAAGAGAGACAGACAAGGAGAAACAGAGGCAGAGAGAGAGAAAGAGACAAATATGTATGTGTGTGTGGATAATATGCATATGTATTTGGTCTGCGTACATTGCCATGTGTGTGGTGAGTGTATGCCCAGTGTGAGTGCCCAAGCAGTGTGCTTGTGTATGATGGCAGTGTTTGTTTTCATGGCTGGGCTTTGTGCACTGTGGAGCTACATGGCTCAGCGCGCTGTCGCGGTTTGTTTTGACAGGACTCTGTTAGTGTCAGAGTGGAGAACAAAGACGCCATTTACACACACCGCTCTATGCTCGTCCGCCCTACAGAGATCACCCTCAAAATAGTCCATAGTCCAAATTGTCCTTTTCTCTCTTCTTTTCCCTTCTTGTTGGTCTGCTTGGTATGTTTGATATGCTTTGTGGATACTGACATTTCTCCCCATCAAAATAGAGTAAAATGCTAACCTCGGTCTACTGGGCCTAACTCTAGTCTATAAAAGCTCTGCAATGCCCCATCTTTACAAAGTATAAAAGTGCTTCTAGGAAATTTCTTCTTTTTTATTTCCCAGGCAGTATTGGACCAGATACTAGGAAAAATAACTTTACTGCAGTTTAAACAACTGCCGCAGAATGTTGGTTTTTGTGTGACTATGTGCTGGTAATTCAAACACACGATGACACAACACAGCTAGGTTTCAGGATGTGCATTTCACTGCTAGGTTCTGTGGGTGTGCTTTGCCTAGATTGCCTTGTTTAGGCAGAGAGTTCTGCATGGTTGCATCTTATCAGCTAATTATAGCTATATTATACTATATCGCGCATATACCAACACACACAAGAATGCATGTTAAGGTTTGCCCAGCTCAAAAAGAGAGACCTTATTTAAAAACTAATAGCCCATTCATTTGGTAGCCATGCTAACTTCAAAGACTAAAAGGGTTTCATTGGGTTAGGCATTCCCTTGCCTGATATTTAGTTTGATTTTTCCCCGAGAAACTGGTTATGTCATCACACCATCAACCACACCATTGTTCTCTTTCGTCTTGAATCCTCCCTCGTCTTGAATCACCGGTACAGCTCTCTCCTGGCCAAGGTCATATCTCACAAACAGACAGGATTTACATTTAGGCTTTTATACTGTTTGTTCTGCAATCTGCTGACAGATCCATGTCATTGCAATACAGAAAAGTGTTTTACAGCACTGCATAGCGCAAAGGAAAAAATAAAAAATTGTAAACATAGGAAGCACTGCTGAGACAGAAGTCTGTAAGGGGTCTTGGCTTCCTCTTCCTCTGAGCCTTACTTTGAACCATACTCCTTTTGTGTCATACTTTTCCTCCCAACTGCTGACCCTGTTTTTTTCCATGTTCTTCCATTGTCAGATATTGTAATACTGTGGTGTGCTCTGTCCGAATATGCTTGCCACTTCAAGGCTGACTGAGATGCACCCCTGAGCTATTTTAGAGAACTGGTTGATCACTGGTTGATCAAACGCTTTACACATTGCCCTTCATAGGGTCATAGTAACTGAATTACACTTGAGGTCGAGCAATGTCAGTGTATTTAAATGCTAGTGTTAGATAAAGTAGTCATGCTAGGACAAAAAATTACACACACAATCGATTGCATCAAGGTTTTACCTATGTTGACCAACATAGCCTAAGCCTAGTCTCTATATTGACTGCTGTAAAACTGTAAACTGTACTTCTGTCATCTTGTTACACTCCCGTCATTTCACTGTTTGGTTTTGCATGTCGTCCAGATGTGTCGTTCTACCTGTCATTTGACTGTGTTGTTGCAAATCAAATCTCGCTCTATGAATATCATGGAACTGAGCTGTGTCTGATTAATCTGGTAGACTGGTGAGTCCTTGAGAAATCTATAAAACATTTTGCCTACTTTTTTGTTTTCCTCATTACCATTAAGACATTTTATTTAAATAGCAGGTGAACGAATCAGTTTATGTAAAGATTAGTCTCAATAAAACCTAAATCATCTTTATGATGGTTAACAATGGAGATTTTATTCTGTTACAAGTAATAGCACCATATTTATTGTAATCAGATAAAGTGCCATTGTCAACTACTGACCTTTCTTGGCATTGTTGGTTGTAAATACTAATGTGTATGTGGAGTTTAGGCTGTATTAGGCGATATGGCACAAATGGTCCTAGTCACTGGGGAACGGCGTATAGTTTTTAAAAAGTCATGTTTTGTCCTGCCATATCGTCCAGCCCTAGATGCAAGCCACCTTCCTCAAACTAAACTGTGATTAATCAGACATAATCATCATTGGTCCCAAATCCCTCACCAAAACCAAACACAACTTCTGTCTTACCTTCGATAACGCCACTCTGTCTCCCTCCCCCCACACCTCCACAACCTCAGAGTCATTCCTGACAGCGACCGCTCCTTCGAACACCCCGTCAATCAAGTCACCAGGACTGCCTTTGTCCTCCTAAAAAAAACGAACTCATCTCTGTCCATCACTCTCCTTCCCCGCTGCTGAGCCTTTGATCCACGCCTTCATCACATCCAGAATTGACCAGTGTAACAGCATTCTTTATGGCACATCATTCAAACTTCAGTCCAGCCAGAACTCTCCATCCTGCTCCCTCACTCTCGCTCCCGTGACCATATCACCCCTTGCCCCCCAGAGGCCTTCTCCCCAGCTGCCCCCTTCCTCTAGAACCCACTCCCCAAACACGTCCGAGACGGCTGATGTTCAAATCACGACTCAAAACTCACCTTTTCTCAACAAGTGATTAATATTGTGAGTTATATGTTTTATTGCATTGCTTTCTATGACCATTTACGATTCATGTTAAGTGTCTTTAAGTACCTTGCTCCATAAATAAAATGTATTTATGTTATTATTTTACGCCATTAGGATAGATATGTGACAGTAGAAGTGGGCGATCATCCTCCCTGCCATCCCCAAAGTGTCCCTTGTGTCAAACATTCTTTCAATGCGAGCCTGCTTAATAGTGCACTGGAAAAAAGTAAGGGAATGTGTAGCTAAATTCACTCCCTTTTTTTTAAACTGTTAATTAATGGGAGAATTTCAAATGATCTTCAAGGTAGGCCAGACTTCATGGAGCAGAGAGCGCCAGTATGAAAGATGTCATACATTTGCAAGTCTAATGTGTTTTCACTGTCTGTTAACATCCTCACGGAAGAGAAGAGGCAAAAAAAAAAATCAACAGCCAAAGAGGCGGATGATTAGAAAAGAGGTGATTAAGCTTTGTGTTTTGGATCTGATGACACAGATCTCTTCCTGTGATTGCTTTGCCATTTGGTATGGCTCGCCCCTGTGCTACCTGCAATTACACACCGATAAGAGGGCGCACAAGGCATGGCCTTATACTGAATAAAGGACTCTCTCTCCTACCCCTCTCTCTCTCTCTCCCTACCCTTTCTCTCTCCCTACCCCATCTCTTTCTCTCACTCTCTCTTTGTCTCTCTCTCTCCCTACCCTCTCTCCCTCTCTCTTGTACTTTCTTTTAGCCTCACCCCTGAGTCTCTTTCACATTTCTTTTCTTTTCTTCCTCTCTCTCCCTTTCCCTCTCTCTATTTCCAGGTCTATATTCAACATACCTTTGTTAACAATCAGTCAGAAGGTATCTTTTTAAATCTCTGATTTGCTGGTAATAGTTGATTAGTTTCTGTTTTAACAAAAAGAAAGCTATTAAAAATGTCATCTTTGCAACTAAAAATTCAGAGCTCAGCTGTATGAAGAATGTAAAGCAGATTTGCAATATTGCAAACAATACAAATTATTTCAGGTTGCTTTTGACTTAAATACATTAATAGTTACTTTAGACTTCATACCAGGCCCTTATTACCCCTTCATAACTAATAGCCTTATAGAGTTAAATAGGATCCTCCTCACCAATCCTTCGCCAGACCCCCTTCCCCCACCAGCGTGTTACACAGAACAAAAACATCAACAACAACACCAACAGGTAGAAAAACACCAACAACAAACGATGTGCAACTGTCATTAGAAACAGGTAAGACTCAATCAATAATAGATCACTCAATCAATGATGAGAGGTAAATACAATGTTCACAACCTACACAATAAACTGTATAGCTTCCCTATTGGCATCTACTGGCCGCTTGTTAGCCAGGTCCTGTTGCCTCCAGGGGTGTGCATGTCACTGGCAGCTGTCCTGTCAGGCTGAGAGACTGTGTCTGACTCATGCCACTTCACAATGGGTCACTGCACATTGCCTTGTCAATCCGCTGAAGATATTGATACAAACAACATTGTATGAGGAATAAGGAAGCATCGAGACATTTTTATTTTTATTTCTCTCTCTCTCTCTCTCTGTCTTTCTCTTTCTCTCTGTGTGTCTATTTCTCTCCCCTCCCTCTTCCAGGACTGGCATGACAGTGGAATCTGAAGGACATTTATGAGACTCTGTTGGCTGTCGAGGAGTGTGATGTTGCCCTGGGATACAGACCGCCCATCTCCTCGGAACGCTGCCGCTTGGTTGCCGGCGGCAGCAGTCGTCACAGTGCAGCATTCCGGAGCTGTGGATGTGTCACACTTCTCTGACTCCTGCTCAGGGTCACCAAGGGGACACAGGGAGGTGGCTTAATAGAGCCTGTGTGTGTGTCTGGGTTTGTATCTGTGTGTGTGTATGTGTGTGTGTGTGTGTGTGTGTGTGTGTGTGTGTGTGTGCGCGCACATGCTTCTTTGTGTAAAAAAAGCGTACGTGTGTGTACACATATGTGTGTCAGAATGAATCAGTGTGTGTTTGTGTGTGTGTATGTGAATATGTGTGAGTGTGACTGTGTGTGTGTACATGTGCGTGTGTGAGAGTCAGTCAGTGTGTACTTGTGTGTGTGCGTGCGTGTGTGTGTGTGAGTGTGCGTGTATATATGTGTGTGTGTGTGTGTGTGTGTGTGTGTGTGCGCGTGTGTGTGTGTTGCTGTGTGTGCGTGTGTGTGTGATTGTGAGTGTATGGAGGTCTGTGTGTGTGTGTGTGTGTGTGTGTGTGTGTTTGTGTGTGTGCATGCCTGTATGCCCCTGTAGGTATTCACACCTGTGTATTTGTGTTTGCTGGAGTGTGTGTATATATATGTGTGTATATATCAGTGTGTGTGTATATATATGTGTGTGTGTGTGGTTGCTTGTGGAGGGCATTTAGTGTTCACACACAGGCTTTCATGTGTGCAGTGGCACCTTTTCTTCTTTTCCACCTTATCAGCCAGAGAGCTTTCAGAGCCCTGAGCTACCGACCGATGCTTTACTTACTGCCTGATGTATTCCCCATAAGGGGTGAGATTGAGTCTAAAGTCAGACACATACACACACACACACCTATATCACAGCACTCTCATAGTCTCACACTTAGCCTCAAGGCCGCAGTGGAGCGGAGATGCAAGAGGTGCCTGTTACGAAGTCACAGAAATACACATGGTAACAGACAAAGATAAACACACACAAACACACACACTAAAATGTGAAGACACACAAAAATGCAAATGGATATACGTACGTCATTTATATACCAACTGAAAAAAGCCTGATAATGGGATGGTACTATGATATAATTACTCTGTAATACAGAACAAAAACAGCCCAGTGGTGAATAACAGTGTAACTATAATAACAGTATAACTATAGTATAACTGCATTATAATTATATACTGGGCTATAACTTTCTTAGGGAACGATGGTGTTCAGAAAGATGCGACTGCTAAGTTAAGGGCTCTTTCTCTGTTTAAGCTTCATTTAAAGACGAAAAGAATGTGAAAATGGTAAAGAAACATTATGTTCAATAGGCTGCGGCAGAAAATAATTAATTTCCCTGACAGAGTTTGAATGAAACACGCCGCGATTAACTGACATGGAGTGGAAAGGAGCGTCTGCAAGCTGATGAGTCTGAATATCCTTTTGTTAAGAACGATAAAAGCATCTCGTCCACACAGTACCCTCCGATGAGTGATAAATTATTGCGACTGTCAGATGTCTAATATTTTCAAGAACGTAATTGCACATTCCCCTAATTCTCACTTATCACCAGTGACATGGCAGGAGTATGTTTTTCACGGGGCCTGTTGTCTGCCATGGCATCATTGCTGTGTGCGCCATTGAGTAAGCAGCTATCCATAATTTCCTCTCTTTTTTGCCAAGAGTCTCACCATCTCCCTTCTTCCTTTCATTAACTGTAGTTCATCATATTTGCTCTGATCTCTCTTGCTCTCTCTCTCTTCCTTTCACTCTGTGGCTCTATCATTCTCTCCCTATCCCTCTCCTTCACTCCATCTCTCTCCCTCTCTCCATCTCTCTCTCTCTCCCCCTCACTCTGCCACTCTCGATCTATATTGAGAGGCAGGTGTTGGTTCGGCAGGGGCTGGGATATCAAAGCTGGGTTTGCCCGAGTCTGAGTGTGGAGAGGCATCTGTTGTGCCTGCCTGTCAAGGGCCACGCGATTAGGCAGGAAATCTGCAGCTCTAATGGCGTCATAATGAAACGAGGAAAGTGCGGAGATGAGTCACATGCTCATCAATAATCCAAACAAGGACAAATGTGACAGATCCAATTGCTTCCACCTGTATATTGAAATTAAATAGTGGTGCCTATTAAGCTGTTAATTAGAGCTGAGCAACATGTTACGAGTGTATCTGGCGACGACAACGGCTGGTTCCGTTTTCTGAGAATGTGCACGTTAGCGTCTGCAAGATATGTGGCTTTTTTTTGTTTGGTTTCCAGTGCTTGATGGCATACTCTGAGGCAGCTGCGAGGGGCAGTGTAAACACATTCCCCTTTGTCAACACAAACAGCTGAGCCATGGGTTTGATGACACTGAAAAATTGATTTAATCTCTGTCTCTCTCTTGAAGAGAGAAGCAGGGGGTGGGGTGGGGTGGGGTGTGGGGAGAAAGTGCATAGCAGCACAAGGTTCCGGTGCAGAGCAGAGGCCAGACAGCTGTCCCTGCAAAACAGCCAAAAGAGAGAGAGAAAGAGAGAGAAAAAGAGAGAGAGGGAGATAGAGGGAGAGAGAGAGAGAGAGAGAGAGAGAGAGAGAGAGAGAGAGAGAGAGAGAGAGAGAAAATTATGGTGCAACAGGAACAGGCATGAAGGCTACAGTTTCACTCCCAGGAGAGGACATACACATACATCGTTCAGAGGGAGGCTTTTTTTTGTATGTGTGTGTGGGAGGGGGGGGGGGGTATACCCTAAAAACATCTCCTAAGGTATTAGTAACAAAATATCACAGCAAAGTATACAATTACCAAGGGTGAACGGTCTATACTGCAATTCAATTCCAACGGTACGGTTCACACATCATTTACAGACTCTGATTAGGCAGAATTATCTTGTGCTTTCAGCTTTCCCCATCAATTTTCTGTAAATACATCTGAGAAAAATGGGGGATTTCCTTTTTCTTCCGGAGATGTAAAAATAGTCAAAGAGTCTCTGCTTCCTAGTTTTGCTGCCAACTCCATAGTAACAACACTAGAGCCACAACGATTCAGAATGACTTATGACATATTTATAACAGATTTAGGCCTCTCCACTTTGCATGTCAAAATCATAGTCTATCAGGGTGTTCAATTAAATGTGGGTTTAGAGTGTCAATATGTAAATGGGTTTTGACAGAGAGATGGAGAGAGAACGGTATTAATGTGATGGATTCTATGCACTAAATAATTTTATCTATAATTCCAAACACAGTTAATTACATAGAAAGTATGTTTGATAAACACTTATGTATATACGGTTTGCAGAGATGTAAAAGGGACTAAATTCAGTAGTGTATAAGGAAACTGCATACACTATATGCTCTCCATATAAAACTTCAATGTTTACATCCAGTCAACGCATGTGTTTAAAAACCAACCACTCAAAATATGTTTGGGTTCTTGTTATCCCACACACACACACACACACACACACACACACACACACACACACACACACACACACACACACACACACACACACACACACACACACACACACACACTAAACTTCAGCCTTTGCCTTCACACACTATGATAAATTGTGGATTATTTGCTGACAATGCAAAACACCGCCGGCAGCCGAGATAGACCAATCATTTCATAGGCCCGGGCATCAAATTACTCGGAAGAATTGGCACTTGCTTTTTGCCAGGCCAGAGGAAAGAGGCAGAAGCAACAGAAAGTGGAAGAGGAGCCAAGGCAAAAAAAAAGGGCGCTTCAAAGCAAGGCAGCGAGACACCTAGCATGAACGGCATGTGAATTCATTTCCTGGGTTGCTGAGGGAACAACGCAGGTACCTTCCTTTCAAAACCAAAAGCAGGCGATGAGAGTTCTTTTCACTGTAGAAAGGGGGGGGCTTCCTTATTATTTCAGGGGAAGCAGCTCAGAGAAGCTAGTGAGGGTTGTTACCATAGATATATATAAAGACTAGATGTCTCGTCCAACGGAGTCGAACGTCCGCACATGGCGGCCATCTTGCCCCGGTCAGTTCGCTCACCGATAACATTGTGTTGGTATTGGTATGTACTTTTTAAATAACCATAACTTGCTCAATTTTCAACCGATTTTTAAACGGGTTGGTTTGTTATAAACGTCAGAGATGTAGTTATGACATTGCATACTTATGAATAATTATGTTATTTTCTTAAAAATATCCAAAAAGCATCCCGAATTATAACCACGTTAATAACGTTTGTAAGAAACCAAACCATTTGTAAATCCGTTGAAAATTAAGCAAGTTATGGTTATTTAAATAGTACATACCAATATCAACACAATGTTATGGGTGAGCGAACTGACCGGGGCAAGATGGCCGCCATGTGCGGACGTTCGACTCCGTTGGCCGGCAACGCGGACGAGACATCTAGTCTTTATATATATCTATGGTTGTTACTGTCTGCCACCCAATGTTTCTGTGGCCATCATCCCCACATTTGTCTAAGGGAGGGACCCCTACTGGTCACAGCTGATTCATTCATTCCATAAATCACGTCACAATGCCAGTCATCCTCCTCTAGAACAGAACCCCACTGCCGCTCCATCTGACCGCACAGAGTTGGACTAAATTGGAATTTAAAGGGCCTTTCCCACTCGGGAGCGTAAGACAAATATTTAAATTTGGAGCATTGAATGTGACATTGCCCGAGGCAGCTGGGTCCCCTGGCACCAGGGAGAGGGATTTCAGGGACAGCAAACTTTCTTTATGCGTTTGAGATTCCATCTCTCAATCATTTCCAATGGGGGCACACCACATCAATCCACTGTATTCGTGCACATTACCACGCCCGGCAGCCTATCCCAATGAGCACTCTCCCTAGACTTTAGCAGTTCCCCACGTATCATTCTTATTTGTTTAGTCTAATAACATTTCTTCTGAAAAATCATAGGGATAATCATATTGCCTGTCACCTCGCATTTACCTGGAACTAAACTGCTCCCTAATGGCCCAGTTCAATGCAATGAGATGGTGGAGATCCTGGAGAGAGGAGGGAGAGCAATATTGAAAAGAAAGGCAAAGAGAGGATAAAGAAAGAGAGACTATCTCTGAAGTGTACAATGCATGCCAGCGCACTAGCTCACTGTTTCACAATAACATGTATAAGATATAGAAAATGGAGGAGAAAAAAGAGGAGAAAGAAAATCAGAGACGTAACACAGGAGGCAATTCACCATGTTCTACAGTCATGGACAAACGACTTTAAGACCAGTGTTGAGAATTGTTTTTACTTTTCTCTTCTGAATGGAGTGATTGCATCAAAAAGGAAATTAAATGCATGAGATTGGTTCCTTTTCAATTGACCATCGCGCAGTAAATATGTCATTACACAGCATTTTGCTGTGTTTTGCCTTTTTCTAGAAACCCCTGAAAATGGGTAAAAAAGCATCAATCACAGAAGTCCAGAGGGAACAAATTGTGGTTCTTCAACATGAAGGATATTCTCAACGAGCGATTAGTGAGGAGTTAAAGTGCAGCAAGACAGCAGTTCACAATGCAGTCGTAAAATTTGTGAATTCACGGACAGGAAGCAGTCTGAGTGTCTATGACTGACACTTTTTACCCATCTTCTTTTGTTTTAAAAAAAAAAAGGCAAAACACAGCAAAATGTGACATAATGACGTATTTACTGCATGATGGTCAATTGAAAAGTGACAGTTGCCGTACGCAAGGATGACGCAATCAATTTAATTTCTGATGCCATCACTGCGTTCAGAAGAAAAAAAGTTTTCTCAAGAGTGTCATAAACTTTTGTTCATGACTGTAAATAACCTACGTGAAAAAGGGATGTGAATGTTAAACAGTGTGGGAGTCACAGGCACGAATAAAGAGAGACAGAGAGGGGAAAAGGGAGCTAGAGAGGACTCTGGACTTAGTGGGAAGAAATGATATTCATCCATTTACATAAGTATTTGCATAGGGATATAAGTCAAGTGTGCCCTGAATGTGTCTCCGGGTATATTATTATTAGTGGTATAAGCCTTTCCAGACCATGTCCCCAATGAGTATTTGATGCAGTGAAAACAATGTCCCCTTTTGAGGGGAGAGTTGAGACACTGCAGCTTCAGTCAGACTTGCCTTTGAGTTGCTCTACACAGGAGTAAGGGCACTTCAGCGTCAGCAAAGTGAGCTACAGGGAACCTATGGTGGAAAATGAACATGACAAGTTTGAATAGACAGCACCGCGTCACAAGAAAAAAATGGATTTCTCAATAGAGAATAAGATGTCAGACAGTGAGAAAATTCTACACCAAAATTGTCTTAAACATGGAAAATTGCCAAAACTATTTTAAGGCACAACGGCAGTGTCTGGCATTAATGCACACTCCCACGTTATGAAAATCATAATCTGTTATGGTACTTCACTTCAGTGCCAATAACAGCAAAGCTGCCTATGGTCTTTGTAACATTACAAAACAATATAAAGATGAACACAGTTGAAATAGATAGCACTTAGCCTACACTGGGGGCATGCTTTCAGCTCAGGTGCAGAAAATGTCCTGTTTGGTGTGACAGGGCACATTTGAATTCGGTGGCACTGGAGGCAGAAGGAAATGGCTCTGAAAGAGCTGTAATTGGTGATGCACGTGCTGACATGAGGTTGCCTGGCAGTGGCAGATCCCTGCATATCAAACAGGAGCCATTGTCATTACGGAGCAGGTGAAGCTACCTGCCGATAGCGTGTGCAGCACCTGTCCCACTTTTCCCCCTCAGAGTTGCTGTTTGTGTTTTGTATTTGGTATTTGTTTCCCCATATGGATCCTATCATGCTATCTCCATCTGCTACGCACACATATAACCACACACACACACACACAACCACACAGACAGACACACACACAACCACACAGACAGACACAGACACAACCACACAGACACACACACACACACACACAACCAAACAGACGGCAAGGAGATTTCCTTTAAGTGCGAGACAAAGACGAAGCCAGATAATTCCTTCATAAAAGCCCAGAAGCCCCAGTTGTTTTGTTATTTACAGTAAAAGCAATCAGAGTTTTTCCCTTAGAACTTCAACCTCATTCAGTCATACACCTTGATGGGCTTTGTAGTTTAGTAATACGCAAACCGTACGCCTTTCGACCCCAATCCCTCTATAATGGATGCTATAATGCATATAATTAGCTTCTCTCCGTCAAATTCTTTCAACTGTATTTATTATCACCATTGTATGGAAAGAAAATTATGACTAATGCTCTTTAAATACTGATAAGCCCTTTGATGTATGTATTACAACAACCCCTCCTGGTCCTCAGCACATCTGTGAAAGACTCCTCACCATCTATGTGTCTAAATCTGTGGTGACAGAGGAGGAGGGGGGGAGCATTAGCGTAGGCTAGTAATGGCAGACTGTAGCCACTGTGTGCGACTGATGGCACGGTAATGCACAGCGGATGAGCCATAATGGCTCTCGGAGGGGGACAGGGGGTCAGCGGCAGGGATGGGTCGCTCTCCACAGAGAGTCGACACGGGAGCTGGAGAACGACCCTCCCATGACCATCGGAGCTCCTCGGTCTGAGTTACAGTTCAGCGGAGCGAGGTGTGTCCATTACAGAAGCGGATCAGAGCCGAGGGAGCCATTTAGCGAGAGTCGCTGTGAGCCTTTTCAACTGGCACTTTGGGTAGGGGAAGCGTTAGCATAGTAAAGTAATTACAGACTAATTAGTTATTGATCTGAGAGCCGGTTATGTTTGTGGGGGTGTAGAGTGGGGGGTTACAGCAGCTCAGTCTCAAGTCTTGTATGACAACCTTCTCCCCCCCAGAGTTTCTCAAGGTCATTTTGCCCTTCAGTCTATGCTAAGCTCTGGGAGTGAAATCATACTGCACTTTTGTGAAAACTTTTACAAAGTATTAAAAGGTGTGTCACCAAAAAAATTAGATTTTGTCTCTCAACAAATCATTCCATACCTGAATTCTTGTGTTGCCGAATGCTGAAAGTATTAAAAAACGCAAGCAACAGAACAGAGGATGTTGTTTCACAAAGCAATCGTGTGGTAGATAGTGGATAGTTATTTGGTCGCATCATCTTCACTAATTTAAGGGCATATCAATAAGGGCATATAAAGAAATTATACTAATATCAACTGAAATATTAATGTGGAAATCAAACCATTGTAGCTTTTATGCATGCATTTCAGCAAAGTGCTTCAGCATTCAGACACCCTGTTAACAGATGGACTCAGATACATAAAACAGAAGAAAGGAAGGTCATAAAAACCTAGACCGAACAATAAAAACACCCAAAATTAACTTTGTAAATAATGAAATAATGTAAAAGACAACATAAAGAGAAAGAAGAGATTAGCATAATTCAAAACACACAGAATTGAACGAAGCAGAACAACAAGAGAGGACATAAAAGTGAGCCCATCAGCAAGTAAATAGATAAAAAAAAGGCAAAAGGTATCAAAACAAGTTTTTAGTCCTTCTAGTTTTTAGTTGACAACAGAAAGTGATGCCCTATGGTCCTAAGCTTTGCTCAAACAGAAGGACAGACTGTACACATAAAAAGCTTGATCCTCGATTCTTGTAAACCACGGCCATGATGTTCAGACGACCAAGCTGGTTTGTATACAAGGCTTGAAGGGATGCATTAGGAAAATGCCTCAAATGCATATCAAGATACACTAATATGTATCGCACTGATCTGGGCCGAGGTGATTCAAAGTGGGGACTCACGGTGACCTGTCCTCTGGGTCATAGGTGCCATGAGGCATAAAGTGACAAATGTAATTGCAACGTAGGACAATGAATGGGATTTAAAAGTCGGTAAAATCATTCAAAAACCAATTCCAAAATTGCCAGTCGCAAATTCAAGGGACTTTAAAGCAGGTGGAAGATGAGACGGGAGACTGCTTTTCTGCTCAAGCAAGGCTGATAACCTGCCTGGCTGATTTTGAAAGGAAAGAATGATGCGCATTTGGAAAGGCTGTGGTTGCATGTTAGCCCTCTTAAAGTCTATTAGATGGCACACACAGGATGAGAGGTGTGGGTGTTTGCTGTGTGCTGCACTAATCCACTTCCCAATTCATTCACTTTGTCATCAGAGCACACACACACACACACACACACACACACACACACACACACACACACACACACACACACACACACACACACACACACAGGTTTCCAGAGAATTGACGCTAATCTGGTAAAGTTTGATCAGGTTAGGAGCAGAGGGGCTTTCTTGGTCTCCCTGCTCTCTCCCACGAGTCCAGAATCGTGTGCTTTGCTTGCAATTCATAACTGCCCCCTCCCCCAAAATAGGTGCGCACACACACGCACACGCACACACACACACACACACACACAGCCCAGCTTTCTTCCAGAGGACACTTTCAATCATGCCACCAGCTGAGACGTGTCAAACAAAGCATCCGCTCTATTAAATGAATGTCGGATCGGAAAAAAAGAAAACGATCAATTTGTAATCCTCTTTGTTTCGTGAGCTCGGCAACAGACAACCCCGCTCCCCCCACACCTCCACACACGCACGCACACACACACACACACACACAAACACACGCCCCTCCTCTCCCTGACACCAGCCACTCCGTCTTTCTCTTTGTCAAATTCAATTAGGGCGGACATTACTGAGGGAATCTTCACAAGAGCCAATTAAGGCCGTAACCCCTCCACGCCGGGCGCTTAACGCCGTGCCGTTAAATAGAGGATTTGAATGCTAAGCCTCTAGGACCACTGCTGACAAGTTTATTTGTTTTATCGAGGCACCATCATGAGCCCACCCTTCAGCCCATGAAAATGCAATTAAAAAAAAGAAAACCACGACAACCCCCCCCCCCCCCCCCCCCCCCACCTTCCATGCATGTTCCATACTGCAGTCAGCCTGCGCATGCGCTACCACCTGAACTCTACCAGGTGATTGTTTTGACATGATATTAGCTATGATTTAGTATTGCTTTATTCCTGGGTACTGTTTCATGTGATTTGCCGCTCATGACAACTGATGTAAGTATACATACATAATATTCAAGGCTTATTTAAATTGTGTCAAATCCTTAAGGCTACTGCTGTGATTGGAGCATGTTCTGAAATCTAGCTTTGTTCAATTCCCATTTCATACATTATATTTTTAAGAACATTTTATTACATTTCCGCCGCTCGTGCAATGTGCTGGGGAAAATAGCATACCAGTATCTTAAAACTCTTTTAATAATAGCTAGCTTTGGCAGATGGATTGTCAATGTAACTCTAATAACATAAGTGGTTATAACCAGGTTCAATTCAACAGATGAAAAACAGTACGTCTTCTTTAGGACACATTTGGAGAGGAAATTATATCCTGCTAAACGCTCCTGGAAAAACCTTGTGTTGCTGTCAAAGATATTTGTGGGATTCTATTATGGGTTGTCAGGTTGGCCGTTAACAGTTGGGTCACATACCTACAGGTCCGTTTGCTTCATCTTTTCAAACTGCAAACTTGACAAGGAATTCGGTTCCATTTTCCATCCAAGGCATTCAGGCCTTGTAGCAGACATACTTTCTGCTCTGGTACTTTTGTCCCGGCTGACAAAGACAGCAATTGAGAAGCAAACGTTAACGCTAATAACAAGCTTTGTTGCTGTAGTTTTCTTTTTGCTGCTAGTGAATGAGTTTCTTGCTGTACTGTATTGATTGTATTTAAAGGACCATCTCACTTCTTGTAACAGGAAATTGCTTCAATATTGAATCTGTCGGAAAATCCAACCTCTGTTTTGGGCAGAAGCCAGCGCCATGTCAGCCAACCAAAGCTTGCCAATGGCATTGTGCTCCTGCCAGGGCTATTTTTACAGCATGCATACATATGCATGTTCTAGAGGATCTATGCCACTAAAGAAAAGGCCTACATCCCTGGCTTTAAAACTACATGTAACCACGACAACTGCAATAATGCCTTTTGCGGTGGGCAACAAGATTAAAGGATGGGAAATAAACCAGGAGCATTGAGTTGGTTTAACTCCTAAAGGTCTGAGGCCTGTTAGACTTTTTTAAGGTAGTCTGACATGCCTTGATGTTTTTGTATATTTCCTCTAACTAAAAACATTGATGCACAAGCGGCATATATGTAAACAATTAAAGGTCTCTTGTGGTGTTCTTTTTATGACTCTATGTAACGGTGCGGCTGCCCGTTACCAATACGGAGATAGAATCCTGGGCTAAAACCAACACACTGGACAGCGCGGGTACAAGCACACGTTTTATTTGCACACAGACAATACCAGCATATTTCACGGCGATCACGACCGCCTCGGTAAAGACACACACTAAACATACTCAGACTGAAAGGCCTTCCCTACAACGCGTGGCAGCGATGTACGGGGCTGGACAGCAGCGGAGTGCTTGCCGTGTGGTGGAGTGTGGACTTCCAGACGCAGCACAGAGGAGCAACCCGATGGAAAGTCGGGAAGGACCTTTGAACTGTGGGGGCATGGAACGTCTAACGTGAACAGGCCAACGAGGGTGTGATGAATAGTAATTTATTTAGAATGCTAAGTAAATTAGATAATACGATTGTCTATGTGTAAACCCGTGATGAGTGCTATAGAGAAAGGGAGTTAGTGACAATGAGTCGGAATAGGTATTTGTTATTGATGATTGATTTGATTGCGATTGGTGTAATGGTTCAGGCCGGGTAATTAAATACCGGCGCAGAACAGGTCCGTGAGAGTGAGAAATCTTAGGGGAATAACTTCCCACCCCTGTAGACAGAGAGGTTCATTGTTTAGATTGGAGCGCGACACATGTGTTAAGTTTACTCTGATTATTGAGAGTTTACCTATGCCTTTGTGGAGCTGAATTGTTTAGGGCTTATTTATTTACTGAGATTTATGGTTTGGAGTTTTTGTTTCCTTTTTGTTTTTTCTCCAATCTGGCATGTTGTGCCTATTCTGAGCGGATTAAACATTTGCCATTTGCCACCAAACATCAGAGACACTGCCTCCAGTTCAGCAGCAGGTGGACGGAGGTGAGGCCGCAGCATCCACGTACTCAGCAGGAGGGTGTCAGCAACTTCAACGCCAGATGGGCGGAAGGGTTCCTGTCTGTCCAGCTAGGCGCGATGTGCCTTGTTCTTCCCGTGAACGACAGCCGTCGGCTGTAGGGGAAGGGGGAAATGTAACGGTGCGGTTGCCCGTTACCAATATGGAAATGCAGCCCTCGGCTGAAACACACACTGGACAGGGCGGAGTACAAACACATGTTTTATTTGCACACAAACACTAACCACATATTTCACCGCGATCAGCACGGCATCCACACCGAACATTCCGGGACTGAATGGCCTTCCATTTAACGCATACAAACGTTGAACAAGGATGTACAGTGGCAGGAGTAGGCTACTTGCCGTGCGGTTTCATAGTGAGTTCCAAATGCAGGGCGGAGGAAACGACCCGATTGGAAGTCAGGAAAGGACCTTTGAACTGTTCAGCATGGAACGCCAGACGTGCCCACGCCAAGTTGGTGGGATGAGAGGGGTGTGTAGTGTGTGTGATTATTTTAAGTGCTTTGTATTAATTAGATATAATGAGTGTCTGTGGGTGAACCTGTCGGTATCATTAGAGGCAAAAGTATTTATTGTAGAGTCGGAAGATTGTTTTTTCATGTCTTGGAGGAGCGAGAGTCTGAGGGGAACAACTTCCCACCCCTGTAGACGACGAAGGTGAATTGTTTGGAGTGCTACAAATTGTTTACTTAACTTCTTATGATTGATAGTTAGTTGTTTACTTTGGAGCTGAATTGTTTAGAGTTTATTTAGTTATTGAGAATTATGGTTTGGAGTTTTTGTTTTCTTTTTGATTTTTCTCCATTCTGGCGTGTTTGGCCTTCTGTGAAAGGATATTAAACATTTGCCATTGCCACAAAACATCCGAGACACTGCCTCCATTTCATTCTACATCGCCGCGAGGCCATCCCGGCTACACTCTAGGACAAAAAACACAGAGTTTTAAGGCATATTGACAACAAGAGTAAAAAAAAAACTATTTTCCCACCGGTCGGAAATGGACCTTTGCTTGAGTAAGTGCTGCGAGTGCGGGATGCCTACCTTCACCACGTCTTCGTCCGTGGAGGCACAGCCCACCATGTTGTCCACCTCCCTCACCGTGCCGTCCTGCTCCACGGTCACCAGCTTCACCGGGACCGACACACGCTGGCCGGTCAGAATGGCAGTGTTGAGGATCTCTGTGTTCTGAGAGAGAGAGAGAGAGAGAGAAAGAAAGAAAGAAAGAAAGAGAGAGAGAGATAGAGAGAGAGAGAGAGAGGGGAAGAGAGGTGGCAGAGGGATGTGAGCATGATTTACCTTCATCATAATTTTACCTAACAATTGTTGTACAGTCGTAGCAACACATGGCCCTTCCAATGAATGCAAACATGTAGACACATGCTGTACACTGGTTATGTATCTTCTAGATGTATGAAGACTTATGCATAGGTCAAATACAGCTGTCCTGTAACACTTTAGTACAAAGTCTTCAGTAAGACCCACTCATGTCATGGAAAAGAAATTCCACAATACATCTGTAACTGACACACTCGCTGCCAACATACGACAGCGTTGTCCAAAAGCACTGAACTCAGGGAGCTCTAAGCTCAGTAACTTCACCACTTTTCTTCTCCAGTCTAATCTCTCAAGCGTTTTGTGTACTTCTGTGGTAGCATCTCAAACACATCTGGCATGCATCAATAACTTTAGTTTTTGGTTAACATAACCATATGCAGCACCCATGCAAAAAAAAACTGCCGATTAAAAATGCGCAAGAGGAGAATCTGAAGACTGGCATTTATGCATTTATGCAGATGATAACAAGCACACAAAGGCTATTGGATCCATATCACGACCCCGCTCATTGATGTGAGGACGTTAGGTATTCATTACAATCTGAGCCCTCTCTGCCACAGAATGAGCAATGAGGTCTCCTTCCGCGGTTATTTAGTCGCATATTAATTTCAGTATTTACTGTATAAATATTTAATGTGCGACAGCTTTCAACCCAGCCCTCCCCAACCCCCCTGGGGAGGCGACATGCTCTCCTCCGGCTTTATCCTGGCCGGATCACAGAGGGACTGGCGGGCGGCGGAGTCGCCAAGCCGGAATGACATTTCAACTTTATAAAACCCCGGTAATTGCTCTGAGAGAGTGGGTCAGCCTGGGTGGCCCCATCAGCCGTATCCGTGGCAATTACGAGCCAACGTTACAGCAGGAAGCTCACCGACAACCTCACCACCATTGCCCCCCCCCCCCCCCCCCCCACACACACACACACACAGAGGAGGGGGGGGGGGGGGGGATGGCCACAGACAAAGACTGTGATTCAGTTTTAGCCTATACTGAAAAAGTTCTCCATTTATTTCCTCAAGCAGGCGCTTTTATCACCCTCACATACATACAGTACATACTACACATACTATTGTATTTTCACTTCTGCTCCTCAGGCATTAGAAGCATAATTGTGATTCGTGCTCATGCTATTTTCCCTCTTGATAGCTACTGTCATGTTCAGGGGAGTGCATCCTGGAGAACCACATGGATTTCCTTTGTTCCTTCAGGCTTTAGGGATTGCAGTGTGATTTCCACTGATGGCCACAACATCTGAACATCTCACTCTGGCAGTCATCGTCCTTGATGTCTGACTCTCACTCTGAGACAGTTTACATCTGCAGAGTGGTGATTTAACAGGGAATCTGTAGCAGTGTTGGTCTTTATATAAGTGTCGAGAAGCAAAGAGCATCATGTAATAGCCTCTCCTGAGGATCTCAAGCTCTACACCTGCTCTTGCACACATTCATTTTCAATCAGAGCCCTTGGTAAAAAAAAAAGAGGAAGTATGGTACGGCAGAAATCTGTCGTCGTGATAAAATGAGTTGTGGACAGATTTCTTAAGGATGGGTCTGTCATATAATAGACTAGGCTACTACACCAAATTTACAACAACAACAAAAACAGTCGTTATATGTAAACACAATAAGAACACTTGTTGAAAAACCCACTTTAGACTGAGGGCCTCATTTACTAACAGGATTGTGCCCATTTCAGGCGTAAAATAGCGGGTAAAGACATAAAACCCTATTTCCAAAGGAGGCGCACCTGAGTAAAAGCACAGATTACCGCTGCTAGGAAGTGGGTGTGGGAAAGTGGGTGTTCGTCGCAAAGAGATGGGAGGAGATGCGTAAAGTGCGCCTAATTATGTATTAGTAACGAAACAACGTGTTTTAGCATGACATATCAGCTGCTAAATTAAAACTATGTGCCTGCGAGAAATTTGAAAAATGTTTATATTTGATATATCATTTAATATAGGCATACAAACAAATAGAATTACAAACTGTACCACCAGCTAGCTGTTCGGGAAAAGTTCGGCCACGTCTTACCCAGAATCGCCGTTCATTGTATGGTTTAAACGGTATTTCATAGTTCAAGCACACCGAGTACAGTGCACACCTTCTGCGTAGGAGTAACGCGTATGTATTCAGGAAAAGTACTTGTACTCGAAGCACACTAACTAAACTACCGGTAAGTAAATTGTAGAGAGAGCAGCATATTAATTTTCACCTTCCATGTTTATTTTGATGTTATAGCCTCTCAAGCGCAAGCTACCCCCAGTGCCATGGCAACCTACAACTACAGTTTTCAAATGTATCTGCCTAGGGCAGCGTTTTTGAAAAGCATGGTTTTCAGTGTTGGAATACGCCGTTTTAAAGTAAGGGGTGTCGTGTATTCCTACCAGACTATTTAACGGGATGCTATGGAGCAGTTAACCTGGATATTAACTATCCTAGCTATCTCTAGTTTAGAGACCCATCGTAACATTTTGCAGTTGCCTGTGTGTGATTAACTCATGTTAATATGTGTGAAAATGAACTTTCTTGTGAACATAAACTCGTTAATATGAAGCTGCACAGGCACCCTGAGGGGTAACCATAGCAACCCAGACACTCAATGTTCGCTGAAAAGTTTAATTTACCCAAATCAGCTCACCAATAAAAGACAGTCTTGAATTCAAAGTGATCACAACTTTTAATGTGGACGGAAGGGCTAAACGGAGAAATATTTATGAGTTTCTATATTTACCTGGGTTAGTTTGCTGTAACCTCGTGAACCAAAAGCTCTAATTCTAATTTTAGCTCATCATCCACGGTGGAACACACATGCTCTTTCTTCCCTATTTTCGCGGAGCGCTAAATAACACTAATGGGCGGTGTTAGGCGCAGATGACGCGACGAGGGTTCTTGTTTGATAAATAGGATGCAAAATACCGTGCGTTATTTGCGGTTTGGCAAAGGCGCAGATTAAGCTGCGGTCGCAATGTTAGTAAATGAGGCCCTGAATGTTCTATCTTTGGGCTACTGTAGAATGTTGGTAACTAATGTTAAAAGCTCATCCTTATCCATCCATACTTTACCCTTGCGTAAGACCAAGAGTTATATTCATATAATATCATATTCATCGTATGCTTTGCTCTATGTGCTGAGACCAATCCCATCATAGTTGCATAGTTTCCTAACTGATAAAATTATTGGATTTCTAAAATCATGTACATGTGCAACCCCTATTACACACAAATACGAAGTTACAAGGTGCCCTACACAAAGGTTTCAGAAACATACAAAACCACCTTCTCAGGAGTTTCTTTATAGAGCTTCACAGGATTTAAAGGAGTTTAAAGGGCTTTCGAGAGTTAAAACAGGACATTCTTACAGTGGCCTGTGAAGCTTGATTCTCTTTACTTATACCCTAAACAAGACAGTGGACGAGATCGACTGTAGTGTTAAGAGATGAAATGATAAGTAGAGAGGGAGGGAGAGCAGTGGTTCTCCCCTAAGGCAAAAGCAGACATGAACAGGAACAGTCACGGTCTCCACGGTTACTGCTGTAAGTGTACTCTACATAAACCTAAGGCTTAGAAAAGACAAAGATCCTAAATCTGATGAAAGCAACAAAGTCTCATCCATATCAATACATCAGACCACAGGCACAATTTATGCCAAAATAATTTTAAATCACGTACACGGTTTCAGTTATAAAACATAATTACTGTCCTTTCAAACCTGACCAAGTTGTGCAATGTTCTTACATTGTAGAGTCCCTCCTTGCATTCACAACATCTCAGGCTTATATTTTGGTTTAGCTCACAGAGTGCTGTGTCAATTTTTTTTTATCTGTTGCAGCATGAAATCATTTGACCATACTGATTAATATTTCAAAACACCATTTCTGCATGCTATAATAAATCATAGTCACGGGACTTCACTGCTGATCTCTTCATATGAATTGTGTTAATACATTTCACACTTTCAGGAAATGTCCAGACCTTTTGATATTTCCAAAGAGAAAAGAAAGGCAAAGAAGGAAATGAAAAAAAAAAAGCGTCACGCTTGTCCCAGTAAATGACTCTGTGCCACGCCACGCCTGTCCCATACGACATGCATTGTGCAATCTTCAAAAGCAGCAGCCTGTTGTCTGAGGCGCTGGATTCAGATAACACTGTTTGACTGGTCACCTGCCTGCAACGAATGCATTAGCGAGTGCAAGTGTTTACTGTAACTAATCGAACCATGACTGCCTCAGAGACGTGGACGAGTCCCTCCACAACAGGAAGTGGGCTGTCTCCAGAACAGAAGAGGAGGAAGTGGATGAAGGCCTATTTAATAAGCTACTGTGAACGCAGTGTTGAAGATGCAATGTTAAATTTGATACGTCATTAAACGTACATGCTAAGAAGGATCGTGGAGTTAACTAATAGTGCGACTAATTACTAAAAGGTGTTTATCAATAAGAAATCTGTAGGCTAATTGATTACTTATTCCAAAATGTTCAAATGTTTACATTGTTATGTTACTTTGAAAGAAAGAAATATCTTTCAGAAAACAACTGAGAGAGGAGTGAAGATGCAACATAAATACCTACTCAGAAAGAGTAAGCCGTTTTGAGGTCATATCACAAACAGCAAAATAAACAAACTTTACCGGGCAAGTTTCATGTATGGCATTGTGTAGAAGGAGAAATAAAAAAATAATTTCTATTATGCTGCATAACCTAACCTGCCAGACATAATAATGCGCCTTGTTTTGTCAGGTACTTTCACAGCTCAGATAACATGTGAGTGGGCTATCGCTGCGGGTCCGTCTGGAGAAATTGGGGATTTAATTTCTTGACTTGGCCAAGCCCCGGGCCTCTACTGCCATGCATCTTATTTTCTCTAACGGCCCCCATCTTCGCCACGGTCCAGTGCGTGTTTGCACCTTACACCGACCAATTTACTCTCTTAGTGAAGACGATGACATTTATTTAGTGAGGACATGCTATTTAATTGGTACACACACACAGACACACACACACAGCGAAAGTGAACAATGTTCTACACAACAACACTCAACAACAAATACTGTCCGCTATCTGGTTGTCATGCCCTTGTAAATCTGCACCCCATCTGCACAAGTTGCACCATTAGGAGAAGCAGCCACCATCACCACCGTCTAAATTAAGGGTCTGCCGTCATGCTGGGTTAAATGATAGTTTTTCTTGTCGTGACTTGAACCTAAGGAGCAGACAGGAAACTCTTCAGCGAGGCACTCCAAAAGCTGCAGCTTCCTGCTTGAAACCTTTGCAACGCACACTGACAAAAGGCTGCGAGCGACATCTCTGAAAAAGAAGGCTTAAATCAGCTCTGTAAATAAATTGGCATGTTATTATGATGCCAGCATGTTGGAGAGGCCATTGAGAGAAGGGTTTAGAGCACAGCTGTACTATTACTCAGCGTCTTAGGCTCATTTCCAGCCTCCGAGTGCTTCCGAGGCCAAATCAATTGTGACCCTTGATCATATTTTGTGTTTTGCCAACTGCGTGTAATCCAGTTATCTACAACCTTTTCTCCTTCCGCTGCAGAAGCGCCACTGGTCAAAATGTATCTCAGGAATGTATCTGTTTACTGTAATAACACAAATATGTTTGAGACCGTTTTCATTTTGACTGCACTATACTAATGCATGTCACATTGTGTATGCAGAATCGCTATGAAAAATGTTAAATCAGTTCTAAATCCTAATCCTGTGACAGATACAACCTCCAGTCTTTAAATGCCATGATTATGTTTTTGAGCCTAAACTAGAGCATCGTCAGTGTGACCTTTCGCCAAGATTTCTTCACAACTGCTTGTTCAATCCACTCGACGATCAGTCACCAGAAAAGTGGGAAAGTTCAAATCACTGTGAGATTAGATTGGACTTTAGCTGTTACAGATTCAGTCAGACAGAAGAACCACGCCATTAACACAGCATCGCAGAGAAATACAATAACACTCCAGGACTTCCAAAATGTCCCGACAAACACAGCGAGACAGCACACAAGCCCCGTAGCTCGGTCAAATTACCCAGAGCGATCAATAAAGCATCACTTATACTTCAGTCCTGAATCTGAATAGAATCGCTCATGATTTGCCGAGTTCTGGAGAGCACAGTGTTGCACAGTGGACTGCACCTAATCACTGTTGAATTACTGAGGTGTTTACAGCAGGAGTGCTGAATGAGCATGCGGCCGAGACTTATTAATAAATAGTTGAGGAGGGAATAGGTAATGGCCTGAGTCAGTGTGAACAAACAAAGCACTGCAGTGTGTGTTCGGGAGCTCTGGCACCATGCTAAAAAAGCCTTTCATTACTGGGCATTAATGACTACTTTTCTGAAAAAAATAAAAAATAAAAAAATAAATAAATAAATAAAGCTTGTCGATGTCCAGGCATGGGAAGTGCTGGGAAACATGGGCTACTGAAGCTAATCAAATACTAATTGGTTAACGAGGGGTTGAATTTGAGAGCCTTAGGCTGGTGTCCTCGTGTGACAAACAATTCGATTCAGCTCACCACTTTCGGCTAATTGGCTTGAGGGGAGAACATGCTGTTTGCACTCGCTGGGCGTCCGGACTCACTGAAAACAGATCTGGCTAAGGGGACGTACAAACAGGATTGATGCACAAAACTATGTATATTTTTGTGGAAATCATGTTTGTCACACTCCCTTACTCTCTCTCTCTCACACACACTCACACACACAGAAAAACACAGTTACTAATCAAAATGTTTTACTTTAGAGTATAACATTCATTCTGTTGCTTTGCATCTTTTCGCCGTCTAGACAGGCTCTTAATTTATTTAGCAGTGTGTGTTTTTGATTGGTTTGATCGTTTGAATTTGCATCGTCTGCTGTCTGCTCATATGCCAATCAAAAAGTAATGAAATATTTTGTGATGCTTTGATGAAGTAATTAAAACAGTTACTAATGTGTGACCTATTGCATTTCAAAAGTAGCCTTCCCAACCACGGACAATATCCAAATGGCTTGTGGGATTCTGCTCTCAACACTGTTTAACACGCTTAATTCCTTTTCAAAGGGTTTCAATTGATTCAATTTTTGACATAACTCAAGTCACTTAAACTAAATAAAATAGCTTTTTTGCTCAATAGTGATGCATTTAACTCAAAATCACCCTATTGCAATCAGGGAAGTATTCATTATGTTACGTTGCTATTGTTATTGCTGGTGCTGGTGCTGGTGCTGGTGCTGGTGGTATTGTGTTCTAGGCAGCTTGAAGAGGCAATTATTTCTCAGTAAGGCAAAAACTTGCAAAAGCAATCAGGTGACTGAGCAAAAGAAGAGGGTCCCTTCAGAAAAACACAATCCTGTTCATAGTTCTCATCTCCATTTTTCTCATTATCATGACACTCCCTTAGGGTAGATTGTATTACACTATTTTAACAAAGCTCAAGAAGCAAGATATGATACAAAAATGACTTTTTTTTTTTTGGGTGAAAAGATCCAGTGTGGGCAAATAAATGTCTCTGGCATAACTACTAGAACAGAGAGTGTTCCACATGGGGTGACTGATTATACCTCTACGTTCCATTTCCCACAAGTAAGCAGTCGATCATTGGTTTAGTTCAAACTCTCTATCACTGTCTACATTTCCAATTAGGGAGCATTGTGTTATGATGGCATTAGTGATGTCTCAGCCTATCGGTTTGCGGGCTCAAATTTGCGAAGCCGGGGCGAAAGTGTTCCTGGGATTATGCTCCAATTTTTTTGCGTGGGGAATGTCTTTTGAAATTTGAACACAGGACCACTCTTGCCATCAATATTTCAGGCTGCCTAAGAGTTTGCCTTTTCATCTCTCTAACAAGTCTGTAGTTGTTTGGCACACACACCCCCCGTGTTAAGAGCATGACGATCATCAGCACCACACACCCTCTCTCTCTCTCTCTCTCTTTCTCTCTCTCTCCACTGCCCCTTTCCCTTCCCTTCCCTCCTGAAGCTCTCCACAGCAATTTTGAAAAATAATTGATCTTTTCCACCATTTTCCACCCTCTCTCCTACCCTCTCTCTCTCTCTCTCTCCCTCTCTCTCTCTTATCTGTCTTTCCCATCCTGCTCTGGTGTTCTTTTCTGCTGTTACACCCCCCCCCCCCTCCCCCATTCTAGCTCTGCATCTTCTATCTCCCTTGTTTTACTCTCCTGAGCTGTGAGGGGCAAATTACTGTAGACCCATTAAACACACCAAGTGCATCCAGAGCGTCTGCCCCCAGCTCACTCTGCGTGCCACTGGGGAGACAAATTTAGATTTAACTGCCTTAATGCATCGCTTATTTGTTCCACAACGGCAGGCGAGTCCTTGTTTAGATGGAAATAAGTGAACTCTGACAATGGAAAGGGGAGGGTGGGGTGGAGGAAACACATGCTGGTGGTTAAAAACGGCAGATCACATGAGTTGGATTCAAATGAATGAAATTGGAACCCCGCTTGGCTGTGTGAAATGACAAATGCACCCCTGATGACATCCTTTTACAAATTTTTTTCTGTCCTTCGCGTAAGGCAGAGAGAACATTGAATGCTCCTACACTGTTTGCTGAAAATATCTCCCCTGCAGAATTGCAAACAAAGCACACACACACACACACACACACACACACACACACACACACACACAAACACACACACACACACACACAAATACACACATACACACACAAATACACACATACACAGACACAATTCCATTTTACCCAAGCAAATTACGAAGCAATCTAACTTGCTTTGAAGTCAGAAGGCACAGAAGAAGATCCACAGGGCAAGTTGTCGGAGGTAGAGAAAGTGGTAAAATATTTGGGTGGGGGGGAAGTGTCTGGGAAGTCTGCCTGAAACAGATAAAAACCGCTCCGTCTGAGACCGATGGTACAAACGTAATTGACAATTAGCTTGGTGACAATCTTAATTACGGCTCGCCTTTTAGGAGCCCGCTGTTCTCTGCATAACCCCTCCTCCTTCCTCATAACCAGAACGCCATCCTGCAGCAGAGGGTTTGGGAAGCAGCCATGCTAAAGGCCCAAACAGCGAGGTGGCCTAAGCCAGCCCCCCCCCCCCCCCCACCACCAGCTAACCCAGGCTCCTGAGATGCCCTAAGCCCCCCCCACCAGCTAACATAGGCTCTTGTGGCCCCTCAAGCTGTGGGGACCTGGCCTGGTGACAGAGGGCTTCAGTGCTAATGACTCACCCTGGAAGGGAGTGACAGCCGGTTAAGGGAGTGGAGGAGTGAGTGGGTGGCGGCTAGGGCTGCTGATAGGTCCTAGAGGGGCCCCGCTGCTGATGAGCGTTAATTACATGTACGACACCAAAGTCTCGACTTCTCACCTCCCCCGCGTCTTCAAATTACTTAGCCTATAGACAGGCGAGGGGCCGGCCCAACTCCGGAACGGTTATTTGTAAGCTTGCAAATGGGTATGCCGATTACCATCCCGCTAACCCAATTTCCCCCATTTAAATTGAAAGTGACAGAGTCTATAAAATCAACACAAACATGCTGCAGAGGTCACTGCATTGGCTCTTTCTCTCTCTATCTCGGCAAACTCAATAACACCCTTTAAAAGCAGAGAAGTCGATGATAATTGTGTGCAGATGGTTGATTATAACCCACCATTAAAGAGAGAGGGAAAAAAACACTGCATCAATGCATTATACTTCTATTTATTGAAACTCTTTAACCCATATTGTAATATTGTATTGCAGTGTCCTGGGGCACTCCTAGCTATTAACATAGTTACAGTCTATAAACTCTGATTTAATTAGGTAAATGCGCACTTAAAGGACTTTTTCCTGGTATCTGCTGGGCTATCATCTTAAATCCTCAGAAGCATCTTTTCTTTTAAAGAGTGTGCTGTTATTGCGGACTACGCATTTAATGTATGATTGATTACGACAAGTAAACCCATGAACAACAAAGTCAACCGTGCCCTGTAAGCGCACCTGAAGCAATCCATTTTGACGAAGGGGGCTCTGTCTCAGCTCTGTGTGCAGGGAATTTCATTTGAGGCGATCCACCGCAGCCCTGCCGAGACTCCAGCGACGGGAACATGCAAAGCACCTCGATTTACACACGGAGCGGTGCGTTTGATTGGATGATGCTCTCGCCCGACGAGTGTCCACTCCGCCATTATGGGGTGACCCACGGGAAACAGCCATTCATCACGCCACATTATTAAAACAACACATGGCAGCCCCATGCTTACGCCCATGATAAATATGCTGTGGAACAGGAGCACTCTTGCTTTGCTTCGGGGTCTTCTTCACTCAGCTAATGAGGAAGAGAGAGAGCGAGAGAAAAGACTGAGAGGAAGAATGGCAGGCTGAGAAGAGGTAGACAGAGAGAGAGAGAGAGAGGGAAAAAGAGAGAGGGAGAGGGAAAGAGAGAGAGGGAGAGGGAAAGGAGAGAGGGATAGAGAAAGGAGAGGAGAGGGAGAGGAAATACTGAAAAAAATTGAAAGAAGAATGGAGATAGAGGATGAAGACATTTTGTAGATATGAAATCTAATGGCCCATGAACATCCACAGGAGGATCATTCTTTCAATTTCCAAAGACCCTAATTGCATTAGAGAGCTGCACTGCTGCGCCCACTGGGCCTATTAAAGCAGGCTTCCGTTGGAATTCCACCCGGCTTTCCATTTTGCATGTCTGTCGAATTGACTGAACTTGCCTGATTCTTCTGAAACAGCCCCCTTCGCTCCTTACCACCCCACTATCCTGGGCCTCTTCCTTTCCATTACTTACTGTAAAGTTTCTGCACACTCATTTCCCCCTTCTTTCTCTCTTTCTCTCTTTCTTTCTTACTGTAACTAAACTTATGGAACTTATTCCAACTCTATGTAGCACTAAGAACTCCCCCTGCAAAATACCTCCGACCATACACAGCCAGTACAGCAAACACCTTACCACCACCCTGTTTCACACACTGCTACTGCTTCCCTCATGTTCGACCACACCACCTGTCCCAGTTTCATCTCATTGTTTTCTCAGGAACAAGCCTACACACCAAACACACACACACACACACACACACACACACACACACACACACACACACAGATAGACAGACAGACAGACAGACAGACATGCGTGCCACTTAGCCCCTCAGTTCTAAACCAATGGGACTTCAGCGCTGTTGTCCCCTGCTCTATTTATAACACTGATGGAGCTTAATGAGCGCCTGACTGATTGGAGTGCTTGCTCCACATGGAAATGGACTTCGGAGGCCCTGGCTGCAATCTCCTGATGACCTCTTTGCCGTTTTGGTCCTGCTTGACATACGGCTTGATTAAATCGGGCCTTGATTGCAACGCCACTGTTGTGTCGGTTGTAAGATCGACATGTACAGCATTTTTTATCTGCCAACGAAGGGAAAGGAAGTGGACATCTGTGTAACCAGGCGTTTTTTTTTGCGAGACAGAGGACAAGAGCCCCATGCCTTCATGTAGTGACATTGACATGGAGGAGATAAGAGAGTGCCGATAAGAGGGCGGCAGTGGTCAGGAAGGTGTCCTGGTAATACAACAGAGTTGCTTTTGTATTCTAGTGCTTGACATGAACTGCCTCTTTTCTTCAAAGAGGGAAAGACATGGGGAGCATCGTTGTTAGGGGCTCCTGCCAGGAGAGGAAATTAATCCAGTGAGTGACTACGACTTTGACCGAAGAGATCATTTAAGTTCCATCAGATTTGCACTCGACACTAAGGCCTCCACAGGAATGCAAAAACGCCACTGGAGGCAGAGACTTAAAAAATGACAATGAACACGGAAGACTTTAATTGGAGATTAATTGGATTTAATTTCCAGACTCAAAATGTTTGATGGTATTGGTGTTCTCGAAGCTGGGGATGACTTATGATGCAAAGATTATGGTGTACACCTTACAAAATAGAAAATCGATGCTCGGTTGCCTCGATTATTTTTAGTCTATAATCACACACACTTGTCTTCTAAGCAGGGAACGCATAACTTCTTCATAGTTTCATAACTTTTCAATCAGTTAGCAGCAGAATATTTAAAGACTAAAATACAGGTTTGGTACACACCACAATGCCCCAAGTGGTTATTAACAGAGTGAAAACTATTTATTCCCACAAAAACCCTGGATAAAGCCTGCGGAAATCAAGTCAAACTCATAAAGAAAAAACTGGATAAGGCAATAACTAAACTGTGTGGTAAACTTGGGAGTGATTGTGCAGTTAAGTCACGTTTCACTTTTGTAGTCGATTCTTTATCGAAACAGTTTACCGCATTTTATTAAATTTAAACTTCACAACATTTTTTGCCCTCCACATAAAAGAATGCAAAGTAGGGAGGGATCCGTCTAAACTGCCGATCTCAGAGCTCCGCCCCTTCTGGCTCTGCCCGGCCCATTGGTTATTCCCAAGCCTCTTCAGAATCTTCAAACAACAAAGATAAACAAGTGTTCCAATTAAGAATTAATTACGCATCATCCGCCCTGTGCTGCTGTCGACTCTGCAGGGACTGTGAGTGCATAAATCAGTGTGTGGGGCAAAAAAAAATACGGCATATTTCAGAGGGAAAAGCAAACAGATAGACAGAGAGAGAGAGAGAAACATAGAGAGAAACAGAGAACGAGACAGAGAGAGAGAAAGAGAGAGGGACAGAGAGAAACAGAGGGAGAGAGAAAGAGAGAGACAGAGGGAGAAAGAAACAGAGAAAGAGAGACAGAGGGAGAGCAAAAGAGAGAGAAACAGAGAAAGATGGGGGACCAATAATCATTTTGAAATGGAGTAAAAAGAGGTGAGAGAGTATTCTGTTCAGCAGGGGACAAAAAAGTACCATAACAAGTCCAGAGCAGAGTAATGATCGTGCTTTAAAGATAAAAAAAAACAGCCACACAGATCCAATTTATCACAGCCTTTGAAGTCAAAGGTACCCAAAATGCACCTCTATCCAGGCCTCTCCGATATAAAAAGCCGGCTTCCTCACTGTGAGCTAAATTACATGTAATGGGCAGTATTTTCACGGGGACCTCTCTTTACCAAATGACCAAAAACAGGCCCTAATGCTGTTTGAAAACAGGACCACTCAAAAGTAGACACAAGTTTTTTTTCTTTTCTCTTTTTGTTGGTAGATCATGATGATCGAACACCTACAATCATGAGTGTGTCTGCGGAGTAAACAGAGAGAGAGAGAGAGAGAGAGAGAGAGAGAGAGAGAGAGAGAGAGAGAGAGTAAGTATGTGTGTATATCTGTGTGTAAATACTGGGACATATGAACCAAGGGAATTATCTATCAAACCAAAGTAGACATATATCTACACAGTTGTTGGTTACAGTCTTTCGGTGTGGACACCCTTGCCAAATCGTGCTGTGTACCAGCCAAGATGGTGTTCAATTGGCAGTCCTTAATGGTGGTGGCGGAGGCCCAGCTGCCAGAGCTAATACCGATGAGTGTAGTGATCTAGTGAGATCTCTCTCATCTCTCTCTTTCATCTTCCCACCTTTCCAGATGACTTGATTGGATCCTCTCTCTCTCTCTGCCTTTCAAGGAGCCACCTCAACACCAGGCTGCCAACAGCACTGAGAGTATCCTAAGCACTTCTACCAGCTACATACATACAGACCAGACACTGAGAGTATCCTAAGCACTTCTACCAGCTACATCCATACATACAGACGTACATACAGTACATACTACGACATAGAGAGGACCAGACACTGAGAGTATCCTAAGCACTTCTACCAGCTACATATGACATACAGAGGACCAGACACATCACACTGTACAGAGTGAGATGACATATTCACATCTATGGCAATGCTGTGGTAAAGAATGAAATTGTTCACAGTCTGAGGGAATCTTCCTATCTCATCTACAGAGTAAGTATTAAAATCTGATGTCTTGTCTTAAATTACCTCTGATCCCTTCCTTTCCAAATTTAGTTGCAAAATATCCCTTGAAATAAGATTAGGTGAGTGCAACTCGATGTTGAAATGGTATAAAACTTTCTGTGAGAACAATTGGTTATATTACCATGAGCCATAACTGCGGGTATTTGACACGTGTAGGTATGAGATCAGCCATTTTGTTTCTAATGGCTTGTGGAAACTGGTTTATTGATGCTTGGTGCACCACTTCAAGCCTGGGTATTTGTCATGGTTAACTCAGAAGTGTAATATCTGTGAATATTTTTAGCCAAGCAAAGTTGGATGTATATTGAGTTAATATAAATGTATTCTGGATGTTCATTTTATGTGACTGTGGCATGGTGTACTATATTTCTTAGTGGTTATCCTTTTAAAACAAGGACGACTTTTTGCAGCTTCAGTACAAATTATTAGAAGCATATGAAGCAGTTTGCTATTAGCATCATATTGGTGACAAGTTGCGTAACATTCTGTTACTTTTTCATTCTTCATTCAAGTTCAACCAAACTACTTTGCATTAATAAAACTTTGCAGGCATGTGATTCAATACTTTTGGACAGTAGTGCACAGCGAGTCCTTTGGCCAGATAAAGCATATATTGCTACTTTTCTGATTGTTCCAATGAGGACAGGGCAGTCCAGTTTCACACAGGCATTCCTTTTCCTTACTGGCCTGTGCTTTTGTTTTCGGTTTTGTCAGAGATTCCTGCCTCCACTCCTTTTTTAAATAAACATGGAGGACAAGGGCAGGAACACCTCGGCTTCTCCGCAGGGAGGTCTGTCGCTGTCAGCCCGGCGGTGGCAGGCTGGTGGCAGAGACAAACAGCGGTACGCACCCGGCTCCGGGAGAGAAAGCTCCGTCTGGACCATGAAACACGTCATCTCTCATCTCCACTGGCTACAGCCAAGGCGGAAGGTCTGTGTGTCTGTGTGTGTGTCTGTGTGTGTGTGTGTGTGTGTGTGTGTGTGTGTGTGTGTGTGTGTGTGTGTGTGTGTGTGTGTGTGTGTGTGTTGGGGGGGCGTACACATCTTGACCTTTAACAAAGTCGAGTGAGTGGACCTCGGGGGCGGCAAGGTCTGGCCATTAAGCCCAATGAGGAAGTTGTTGGGGCTCTTATTAAGAGAGGGAACCGTGAGGTTGGAGGACGGCGACGCAGCCAAGCACCAGGGGCACGCATATGATGGGCGTCTGTGACATTTAGAGGGTGCTGTACTCTGTGCAGGCTCTGTGTGGGCCACCCCGTGTTAAAGGAGTGGAAACGAGAGCCGAGTTAAAGTGCACAGGGTCAAAAATTAGATTAGTAATTAGAGTCTCTCAAATTATTGCGTCGCTCTTGGAAAACTATGACTTGCCTGAAGCTGGCCTGGTGGTTAATTGATAAAGGGTGAAAGGCAGGAAGAGTACTTCCAAGATACATGTCAAATCTTTTGTTCAAACAGAAATACTGTCAGAACTTGGCCATCATTAACCAACACCAAATGAGTTCCTGGGTCAACAACTAACTGAACATGTAATGACATAAAAGTCAATTCCAAATTGAATATTTGTATTGTTTTCTAAAAGACACAGTGGACCTCTGAAATCTGCATTTGCTCCTGTGGTTTGTCCTCTGATGTCTCCATGTTTGCCAGTTAATCCAGGCCATCAAAGATAGGTTACATAGATTGCTTTCCATGGGGTATTCCGTAGAGCTGTGCTTTAATACTGGTTCTCACTGTAACTGCGCTCGACAAGTCTCACCTCTGCCAGGGGCACTATGCCCTGGATGTCCCTCTGGCTGATGTAGATATAGGAGAGAGCCTCTGCCTGCAGGCCCGTGGCTGGGTACTCAATTTGCCATCGGATGGTCTGGGTGGACTTGAGGTTGATAAAGTTGTCAATCTCGAAGTCGACGGACATGACCTCGTAGAAGGACCCCTCGAGTCTAGAAAAGAAATGGGAAAAAATGAACAGGAAGTTACACTTATGGTTATATGAGGAAGCTCCAGCATGAACAACTGTTTGTCCTTGAGCAACGAAGAGCGATGTAAACGGCTTCAGTCTGCCTTGTAGCGCAGCATGCCTACTATCTAAACTTGAATGATCCTGTTACATGTTGAACAAAGCAGAAAGCACACCTTGGCTGAGGGTCTAATTATGCTTGAGTATTACAAAACACCTTTATCTCTGTCTCTCAGAAAGAAGAGTCAACACATATATTTAGAATAGCACATGTCTTGTGACAACGTGACAGGTTCACACACCTCATCCATTGTGAAAGTCTGGAAGTTTTCATGTTTTTTGGGCTGCCAGTTAAATTTCAATTTTTTTAAACTCAAAGGAGGAAGAGGTGACTCACTATCTGGTCCCGTAAAAAAAATGTAAATTATTACAGCACCACTGTGAGGAGAGTGACCATGGTGCTGGCGAGCCCAGCTAATCTGCAGGAGGAGGAAAGTCAGTCATAATTCATGAGGACTCACAGTAGGCCGGCGCACCAGAGGCATAAGGAGAAAAACGGCCTTTAGATTGATTCCAAAGAGGTTTTTCAGATGCAAAAAAAGTCATTTGCTCAGAGACAGACGTTCAAGATTCGCCTTTATGCCTCCCCCACCTTTATGATGTATAACCGGACACAGTCGAACCTTGACCCCCTCCGATTGCTCTGGTCTGCCCTCCGCCCTGAGACAAATCTTGCCTCCTGCGTTTTTCTCTGGTAACCTCCAAAAACGAGCTCCATTACCCCCCACCCAATTGGATGGTTGATGGATGTCACAGTGTCTGACCTCTCAACTCTCCAATGAATTTAGCCACGAAACAATAAATCAATACACGAGTAGACAACACTTTTTGATGCTGCTCAACTGCAAGAGTCCATGTGCACGTACCATGTGAGGTGAAACAGGGTAAAGAATTTGATGGGTTTGTTTGTGGGTGTTCAAAGTTCAAAGTTGAGTTCAACTGCTTTAAACTAGTGTCTTTTTCAATTACAGACTTTGATGAAAGAATTAGTTTAACATAGAAAGATGGTCATTAGCACTGTAATCCTTTCTTCCTGCATTGCAAACCTTTCATGTAATAAGGTTTAAAACTTTAAAAATCTAAAGAAAGCTACATTTGCACACAAACCATGGAATGTGCTATTGGGTGTATCTGGGATGAAAAGGACAATCTGAGTAAATTGCATTTTTCACAGAATCCTCTCAAGATAAGATCTCACGTAAAGGATTCGTATACAGGTATATCACATATGAAGTCACTGTGAGCTCTCGCTCTCTTCTTCTCGTCTGTCTGTACTGCTGATTGTTTGTGCATCCAATGGCAACACCAATAGGAATCTCAGCTGAGTCCCTTAACAGGAAGCACTGAGCACTGAGCGTCGATGCCAAAGCACGACTTTGTGATAAAAATGGAAGCGCTGATGTCACATCCTGATTACGAGAAAGCGTCAGCCTGTTATCCTCTCAGAGTTGACAAAAGCACAGTCCCCCAGACACAGCTCTGAAAACACTGCCACTCCAGCCCCCCCCCCCTGTTGTGTAAACATGAAGGTGAATCTCAGCCATGCCAAGTTACAAGTGCCAACTAGTCCTTAGATAGCATGGCATTTTGGGCCACCCTGGCAGTGCCAACTAGTCCTTAGATAGCATGGCATTTTGGGCCACCCTGGCAGTGCCAACTAGTCCTTAGATAGCATGGCATTTTGGGCCACCCTGGCTTTAGATCATGGTTGGTAAGAATGCATGAAGCCCAGCTGAAAGTGGCATCTGAGCAGAGCTGTCTACGGATGAAAATGGACAGCTCAAATGGCATTGGCGTCGAAACCAAATGTTGATGACCTTAAAAGGCCAACTGAGTTTAAATGTCAATCTCAATTTAGCTGTCTGTTCAATGTAACTGAACAAACTCAACTGGTAATCTGAAACTTGGCTACCATTTGAGAGTCTATTTATCTAGGAACAAGGATCTAGGAAATGGCCATCTCAACTTCTGTCTTTAAACTCTTATGTTCTGTTAATCTGGCCCAGGTGGAGTGAAATCCAAAAGGAGGAGGATGGTGAGTATCACTTCTTAAAAAGATTAACCTTTGCCCAAAGATTTGGAGAAGGAAATGGAGTAGTTTGATGTTATCATCATTTGATTCTACAGTGCGGAACCTCCAATAAGACATCACCCTTGATTCTAAAAGAGGTGAATCCAATGATTCTGTCATTGAAATAGAGTCTGGCTAAAATATATTTTGAACAAATCAACCATTTTCACTGAAATCTTTAAAGAGCAAACATTATCAACCACCATGGTGCCAGAGCAATAGCAGAAGACAGATGAGTCTGAGCTGATCGATCTCTGAATCCTGTGGATCAGTCTGAGTTGATCTATCTCTGTATCCTGTGGATCAGTCTGAGTTGATCTATCTCTGAATCCTGTGGATCAGTCTGAGTTGATCCATCTCTGTATCCTGTGGATCAGTCTGAGTTGATCTATCTCTGAATCCTGTGGATCAGTCTGAGTTGATCCATCTCTGTATCCTGTGGATCAGTCTGAGTTGATCCATCTCTGTATCCTGTGGATCAGTCTGAGTTGATCGATCTCTGAATCCTGTGGATCAGTCTGAGTTGATCCATCTTTGTATCCTGTGGATCAGTCTGAGTTGATCCATCTCTGTATCCTGTGGATCAGTCAGCAGGTCAGCTGATCCATCTCTGAATCCTGTGGATCAGTCAGCAGGTCAGCTGATCCATCTCTGAATCCTGTGGATCAGTCTGAGTTGATCCATCTCTGTATCCTGTGGATCAGTCTGAGTTGATCCATCTCTGTATCCTGTGGATCAGTCTGAGTTGATCTATCTCTGAATCCTGTGGATCAGTCTGAGTTGATCCATCTCTGTATCCTGTGGATCAGTCTGAGCTGATCCATCTTCATATCCTGTGGATCTGTTGGAATGCTCCAGAACCGATCCGGAAGTTCTCCATCCCAGATTAACCCTGTGTTTGCCTTAGACCAGCAGAGGCCATGGCTCACTGTGCTGCCTTGCATTTTCTGTGACTGTGACTATGCACTTGAATTAAAAGATGCATTCAAGCGTGTGAACACGAGAACGGAGGGACAGCAGATACAATGGCTTTAGGGATGCCCATCAAACACATACTACAGTGGACACATACACACACACACATATATATATATATATATATATATATATATATATTCACTATAGTATGACTGCATAGCCCTATAGATGTGTTGTCTCTTGTTAGTTTGGTTGTGGCTCAGTACAATGTGAGGCCAGAGAGAGGCAGCAGGTGACTAATCTCAGGATTCAGGCACATGTCTCCCAGTCCTCGGTGATAATTTGTTGTTAGCGCTGAACACACTGGCGGCAGGCGGGAAGGCGGAGAGAGTGAGAGAAAGAGAGAGAGAGAGAGAAGAGCGAGAGAGTGAACAGAGAGAGAGCTCTCTTCTCTTCAGCTGCATTAATTAGCCATCATTGATTTTGGCCATTCTGTGCCTGAGACGAGAGGTGAGAATATTTATTTTGTGTCAGAAGGAATAAAACCAGGAGACGAGGGCTCCGAGCCATACATCACGCCGGCTTGTTGTTTAACCTTTGCAGAGAAAGTCATATTTCAAAACCACGGGGGGGGGGGGGGGAACAGGCCGAGCACAGAGAGAAAAGGGGGTTTGCGATGGAAGGGGGGTGTAATCACTGAGGCTTAAAAAGCAATGCGTCACCGATGACAGGTTCATTCAGGTGGGCCCATTCCACTGATGCGACTTGTACTTCTGGAAGTTTGTCCGAGTCTTCCTCTTACAGAGACCTCAAAATAAATACACTCAAGAAAACTCAAGACAAAAAGACTCTTAGAGACAACAATCTAATTAATATTATATTCTAACCATATTATCCTCTTGAAGTGCTAATAACACTTAACGTTTTATCGTGAACCACATGCCCATTCTCCCTTTGGTTTCCAATGTTGCTGTTTGCCACATGGTAGAAACAAGACATAGCTTTTGGTGAGATAAAGACAGATGTGAAAAACAGAGAGTGAGAGAGAGAGAGAGAGAGAGAGAGGGAAAGAGAGAGAGACTAGGGTGGAGGGCGAGGCTATTCTGTTGTGCCTGACCACTAGTGCTCAGCCGTGTGTAAAATGGGCCAGTGTCACAACTGAGCTGCACCACAAGCTAATGCCTTCTGGGCTCCAGGCTGGAAGAAAACCGCACAACTGGCCCCCAACCGATTCCACGGTGACCGGTGCGTGAAACCCCAGCATCACCCCACCACCCCCACCCCGCCCTGCAGCCATGCCGGGCCAGCGTACCGTAAGGCTGCCTTATCGGCAGACAGGGGCGGCAAAACAGGATCCATTCTCCCCCCCCTCGGCGAGAGGGAGAAAAGGCCAAGATGCACAGCCAGGCCCTTCATCGTCCCTGCACTCGAGTCAGAGAGGAGAGGAAGAGGAGCGTCACGCCTCTATCTGTTCGGTTCCACATGAAGGGCCACGGGCCCCGACCAAACAGAAACTTTCCCTCCTCTTATTCTGCAACCAGGGCTCTTGAAGGGTTCTTCAGGCTGAGGTTCTTGAGGGCAGATTGCATTCTCCCCGTAGGAGAATTTCTTGTTTTTTTTTTATAATACTCCACACAAACTAGGTCACCATAACCGAGAGCGCGCAAGAGTGCACATTCCTGAATATCCACTTGAATCTGCCATGATCCTAAAAACAACAACAACAAAAGGCGGAACGGCAAGGCCGAGATAAAAATGTCACAATGGGGGCCCGTTGAAAAAAATAAAAAAAAATGCCATGGTGAATATTTTAACACGGCTTTCAAGCTAAACTTGGAGCTCCCTTTTGTTCACGGCATCTCATATGCTTTGGCCCCTGTGAAAGTCTTTGTTCTCGTCTCTGGAAAGCAAAGTGTGACACATCAAAACAGCAACAGCAAGAGGCTGTCCGTGCAGCTAAACAGCCCAGTCACGGAGGTCTGTTTAGAGTCACACTGCCGTCTGTCTCCTCAACCTACATGCCACATATGGAAACCAAAGGCCCAGTCTGCAGACGGGGGAATATTGTTGTGTGAATCGCATGCACTGACAGCTGGAGCAGATGGAGAGAAATGCATCAATAGGAATAGAAAGATGGATAGTCACAGACAGACACAGAGACAGACAAACAGATAGACAGTAAAAGAGAAAGACAGAGAGAGAGAGGGAGAAAGAGGGAGGGGGACAGAGAGAGGGGGGGAGAGAGGGAGGGACAGAGAGAGGGGGAGAGAGGGAGTGTGAGAGAGAGATGGAGGGGAGAGAGGGAGATAAATGAAATAATACCAAATATATCCTAGTAAACCTAAAAGGCATACAAAATACATCAGAGGGGGAAAACTGTCAGTCAGCAATTATGATGTGTCAAAACCCCAGGGACTTACTGCAACTCCGCAAACTGCTTAAACAGTGTCAGGACATGCACTGATATGAATGTTAAAATAACTGAACATTAAACACGCACTTCACAAAAAAGTTTGTTCTTCAAACAGAGACAATTTTGACCCTTGGTTTTCTTAAGAAGTGTTTTTAACTCAGCTCACAATCCAAGAGCTCATGTTTGAGGAAAAATGTTGATTTTTGTTTATCTCTCCATGACCACCCTCTTTCCTCTCCATGTATTCCACAAACACACACACACACACCCTCTCTCTCCATCTGTCTCTGTCTCTCACACACGCACACATCACCTCTCTCTCTCTCTCTCTGTCTCTCACACACACACACACAAACAGACACCCACACACACACACACACACACACACACACACACACACTATATCTCTCAGTCACTCTCACACACACACACACAGACACCCACACACACACACACACACACACACTATATCTCTCAGTCACTCTCACTCACACACACACACACGGCAAGAGTGGGAGACTTGATCTCATCTGAGCACACAGCAGCCTGGAGAGAGGATCTCAGTGAGTGTGAATGGAGGCTGGCCCTGCTGAAGGCTGCAGAGGTGCGGCCCTTGGGGGCAAGAGATGTCAGGAGGGGGGAGAGGAAAGAGTGTCTGGGAGCATTCCTCTGTCACCGTCTAAGTCTCTGCTCTATCTTTCTCTCATCGCACTCACTAACACACTCTATTTATGTCCGTCACCTTCTCTCTCCTCCTCCTCCCCACCCTCTCTATCTCTCTCTCCCTTTCCCTCTCCCTCTCCCTCTCACACACACACAGACACACAGGAACATTCGTTTTTTAGCAGTCCTATCTTTTTTTCTCTCTGTCTCTCTCTGGCTTTGTCTGCTTCTGTGATGTGTACAAGCGCATGATCGGTCACACACACACACACACACACACACACACACACACACACACACACACACACACACACACACACACACACACACACACACAGAGAACACAGCGTCTATCCCACTGAGGAGGGCTGAAGGTGAAAGGGGTTGAGTACAGGTGCGGTAGCTGGAAGACACACACTCCCTCCTCCGATTCCGACAGGCATCAAACACCGCCGTGCGGCGGGGGCCGGAGCCGGCGCTCAGCTGTCGAGGTGGAGCGGCCGAGCGTGACGGAGGACGAGAGGGGTATGCTGTCGCGTCACGTCACGAGGCCACTCCAACGCATCGCCTCTCCTCAGTCACGCTGTCACGCCAGCCAGCTAGCTAGGCTGGTCAGCCGCATCCACATCTGTTTACCTTCCCTCCCTGACCCTACGCGTACACACACGCACACACACACACGCACACGCACGCACGCGCACGCACACACGCACACACACACACGCACACGCACACGCACACGCACACACACACACACACATACACGCACACACATACGCATATCCGGCCTCCAGCCAGCGGATGACCGCCATCAGCCCCTAACCACCTGAACATCTGACCCCACCCACATCAATCACGGCGATGAAAAAAGGAGGTCATGCCATTCTGTCGGTCTGTCTGTCTGTCTGAGTGCGTTATTTGAGAGCGACGAGAGAATACCAGACTGCTTAAGCCAAGGTAATCATGTTTAAATCACATTTTTTGTTGAGTTCCTGTAGACAGAATTTCTTTAATTAAAATTTAGATTTTTTTTTTCATCACCCTACTTCATATTATTATTTTTTGCTTTTCTCTCTGTTCAGAGATGCTTTATGCAATATATTATTTATACCTCCCACACACAGGTACACATATGTGGGTGTAACATGTATTTAGGTACATGGATGCATGTATGTATGTGGGTGTGTGTGTGTGTGTGCGTGTGCGTGTGCGTGTGCGTGTGTGTGGGTGTGTTTGTGCTCACACACGTATTATATTTCTGTTTACTCAGGTCTCCCCATACAATGTTAACATGGAGTGCAGCAGCGGGACAACGCCTCCACTGCCCTGCTCTTGACGGCAGAGGGCAGAGGCCCTGGCCCACAGTTAAGCTCAATTTGGCTTGGGCAGCTATTTTTCTTTTCCCCGTCCGCATCATTTGCATACTTTATTGGATGCTGATGGGTATCCCTTGACCTTTGTGTGAGTGTGTGTGAGTGTGTGTGTGTGTGTGTGTGTGTGTGTGTGTGATACACCTCTACTTTGGCAGAGAACAGAGACACGTTCCCCTTTCAGAGTTCTGATCTGCACACTGTCCCTATCCGAAAAACACACAAACACAAAGAACAAGACAAACACGCTGTCGCCCAGGGAGATACATGGCAGTTGGTGTGCAGCTTGTTAACAGGCTGAGTGCTGAAGAAAGGGGGGACAACACTCTGAAAACCACACAAACTCACACATACACTCATTCTCTTTCTACTCACACACACACTCTCTCTCTCTATCACACACACGCACACGCACACGCACACGCACACACAAACACAGCACTGGCAGAGTTCCTAATTCATCCACTTCCCCCAAACAATGGCCACAACATTTAAATAAGGATCAGGGTATCAAAGGCTTTTCTTTTGCGACGGCATGAGCTCACTCTCCGACTCCCCATCTGGACTTTTGGTCTGCGCAAGCTGGAGCGTGGCCCAGACGCTGTGTTCTTCAAAAAGGGCACGCGCACGACGTCAGGGAGGGGGGGCGGTGGGGTAGAAACAACTCACAATGCGACCGTGAAAGAAAAGCTCATTCGCCCGCAATCCACCTGAGGTGCTCTGAATCAGTATACACCTTTCCTTTTTTTTTTTTACTTTCTCTCTCTCACTCTCAACACCCCCCCACCCCCACCCTCCCTTCAGCTTCAAGACTTCCGTTCCAAAACAGAATTCAAAACAGTTCCAGTTGCACACCAATTTGTGTGTAATCCACGCTGACAACTTGTCACCTTCAGGGGCTAAGCGGAAGAAAAACAAGCAGCATAGCTTTTTTTCTTCCCTTTTGTTTTTTGTCAGAAAGCCATGAAAACACGTCCTGCGCAGACTCCGCTCTTCCCCCCGCAGACCCCCCTAAGGTCAAGGAGAAAGGATGGCACAGGGGGTGAGGTGGATTTATATACAAACGAAGTGACTTAATGCCACTCAAATTACAGAAAGGTGAAATGTTACGTTGAGGAGAAAACACACAGACACACACACACACACACAGACACACACACTGTGAAAAGGGTGAGGCTACATCGGTGATCTGGGGGTCAGTGACATCTCTGTGTCTTTGTTTGCAGGAGATAAGCCACTTAGGGGCTTGGACCGCTCCTGTGCTTATGCAGCAAGGACAGCAGCGATCAATAGAGCGGGCGCGGCTAGCAACACGCACGAGCACAAAGTGGGCGCCATGAGAAGACGAGGCTTTTCTGTCCAGCAGGACAATCGCATTCACGATCAGCGCATCTTTACTGTCAGTAAGTGTTGCGTGTGCATTCACACCGAAGCATTTAACCCGGAGAAGGTAGGAATCACTGAATACAGGGTCTTATCACCTCTGAATTTCTGCTTTTGGGTCCTTTTGTGGACACAATAACATCTGCCAGAGAGACAGGATGTATAGAGCGCATGAGGACGGGAAGGAGGGAGTGAGAGCAAAAGAAAGAGAGAATGAGGCAGAGTGATGGTTGAGATGAAGAGAAGAAAAGAGTGTGCTGGAGGGAGAGAGAGAGAGAGAGAGAGGGAGAGAGGAGGGGCAACTGATTTGTAGATGACATAAAATGAATGAAATGCCACCTGCAGGCGAGCCTCATTCCGGCAGCTGCATGATAGAGGCGGTGACATGTCGGGCAGGCTGGACCATCCACTGTTTCCTCAGCCCAGGCAACAACCATAAACAAACACCGAAAAATGCGAACCCACAGACTGTGAATGAGTCATTGGCAAACCCATATTATTTACCGGAATCCCTCGGAGCTACAATTTCATGGCCCTACACTAAGGTATAAACAAGTGTTAAACTGGGCAAGAACGAGCTCCACCGGCGATGCACCATCCTTTCTCGGAAGATACACAAAGAAAGACAGAAAGTCACAAGTTTTATTAACTTGTCTTAACAATATTTAGTTTTATTGACTGTCTTAACACTCTTTAGGAGCGAGTCATATTTGAGCTCTGAGGTGTGTTGGTGGTCCGGGCTCTCTCGCTCTCTCTTTCTCTCTCTCTCTTGCTCACTCTTTCTTTGGTCATGTTGTGTGCCTCGTGTGTTAAACGTTGTACTCTGGAGGGTGGGGTTGAAATACAAATTTGTATCCCACTCCTGAACATTGGTGCCTCTAATGGCTGTGTCGGTTATACCAAGAACTACCACTGGAGGGGTAGGGGGAACTGAAACGTGCTCTAAAGTTCTTAATACAGTAACAATGACTTGGTTCTGTGCATTTGGAAAATCATATTAAATGTTGCCATCACGACCTAGTGACTCTAACAGACATCACACATCATTATCACTTATCTCTCAGAAAAGACAGCTACACAATAATGGTCACAGATCTCATGTGGAAGATGGCATATCTTGAAACCAATCTAGCTCACAGATCTCATCCCTGAAAAGATCCAGCTCAAATTCGTGTTCTTTCTTTCTTTCTTTCTTCTCTCTCTCTCTCTCTCTCCCCTCTTCTCTTCCAGCTGCTCCATCTGCGCTGGCCTCTCCTCCATCCCTCACCCTCTCTGAGGAGACACAAGACATAATTCACCCTTATGGGTTTTCTGTGAGAGGAGAGGTAAAGCCGGAGCACCACAGTCCGTGCGTTAGAAACCTGGAGAGCTGTGGCAAAGGCGTCAGCCGAGAGTTGCGGTCTCATCCCCCCCAGCTGGATGTATGGCCACAATCTGTTCCCACACCTCAGCGGCATCCAATTGCACTTCCTGGAAGAGGGGAGACGTGGGAAGAAAAAAATAGGTCTTCCCACCATTATTTGCGATGATTGATTTTCTTCCAGGAGGCAATGAAAGGGTGGTGTTATGAGGTGAGAAGAACAGGTTGGGAATGTAGGGTGTTATCTCTTGATTTTTATTGGCGATACTGCTATCATAAAACAGGCATATGATGTGCATCCGGTTTCTGATATATGTGAACAGGCTGAAATACTGGATCGTAACTCCTTTAGGGGCATATCTGGCAGGCAAATAAAACAAACCAAAACACGAGAAATCCCTCACCAAGAGCATGTAGACTGCTCCAAAATGGAAGCCAAAAGAGAAAAAGAGAGAGAGGGAAAGGAGGAGGGAGGGAGAAGGGGCGAACATGTTTGCTGGACGGGCTGCACGAGGCGTGCAGTGCCAATGTCATTTCTTCCTTTTTCTTCTGTTCCCTGTTTTCTCCCCCTCACCACACGCCTTACAGTAGTCGCCAATCTTTCTCATCAGCTCGATTCGCAGACGGGCCTTTGAAAAGATAAGCGCTTCTGAAGTGTGTCATGAAAATGATGTTTCAAATACAGCGACGTCAACCAACCTTGACGCCAATTTCACTGCCTCGCGCAAGATTTTCAATAACTGCAATTCAACACAAAGCCCTGGCAAGCAGGGAAAGCGGCGGGATAGAAAGCGAAACGGGGGAAGGAGAGAATGAGAGAAGAAAAGAGAAAGAGAGAGAGAGAGTAAATCTAAATACATAATACGTGCTGGGTGCTTGGGGGAGAGAGACACAAGTGCAGGAGTGGGTGAATTAGGGTAGGGGGGAGGAAGGAGGAATGAGGTGGTGGGGTGTTCTAATTGAGTTTGAGCTCTTCTTATATCAGGCCGCAAACACAATTAGCCATCTCCCAGAGTGCTGACGGTGAACCGGATGGCCTGGGACCTCAGCCCCCCCTGACCCTAAGGGGATGAGGCCGCCCCCCGTGTCAGTCGTACTCAGACACACATCTAATAGGGGGCTCCATACACTCTTCACACAACAAGCCACCCTCCACTTAAAATTCACCCAGGCATCGACACACAAAAAGGGATGAATTCACAGGATTGATTTTTTTCCCCCTCCATTCCTCTATATTGGAGAGGGGGAGTGGAGGCGATTCCTTGAGTCTTTTCCCTCCCTGCATATGAGGAAAATTGATCCTGTTATAAATATTTAAGGGTCCCCAAGGTTGAATATTCAATCGTGTATATGTGATTATATTTTCCCCTCAGAAGTGGAGCCTCATGTCAGAAAGAATGTCATGGGTCGCCGGGCAAGACAGAGTGCCGCGACAACCCATTCAAACCTGATTGTGGCCTTCCCAGAATTCCTGAACTGAATTATTGGGCTGCTAAGCTGTTTTCTCCACCAAGTTCCTCTGTAACATACAACCGGCCCCAGAAATGCCATGACTCCATGCGGTTTCCATTCAGCTCCATATGTACGGTTTCATGTTCAAACAAAACGAAAAGAATATGTGATTGCAATAGAAAAAAAGATGCAGTGAACTTAATCTTAAAATAGGACTTCTGTAAAAAAAAAAAAATGATAATCCTTCTGTAGATCTCACCCTAAAGACACAAAGGGGAGAAGCCTTCCTCTTAGACTGACAGGAAGATGTAAACATTAAGTTAGTCTTTCACTCAACGTTACACATTAGGGAATAGATTGTCTACACATCACCCTCGGAGGAAAGACAAGATTGGATTCTGTGAAATGGCAAAATAGCATGAAAAATCTCACAGCACACACCGCGACTGGAGTCCTTTCATTGGGGAGATGACTGCAGAAGACACAGAAGGCATTTGACCTCAGGTCTTTACATTGTCATATCGTCTTACACTTGCAGCGATTCAACTATCCAGCACGTTGGCACTACAATTCAGAACTACAGCAATTCAACAATTCAGTGCGATTCTTCTACATGCAAACTGTGGCAGAATACATTAAATATTAAAAAGCCAGTATCTAATTAGTTCTTCTTTCTGCATGAGGAGGGAGGGGGGAATGGATCTCCGAACATCACATCTAAGAAGTCATTTTTCAAAACAAATTGCCTCCCAGGGATGAAGATGGCTAAAAGTGCAGAGAAAAGCTTGGATGTGTTGACAGGAAGAAAAGGAAGCATTCCCACGGAGAAAGGGGATGGGGAGGTGTGGATGTGTATGTGGTGTGTGTGTGGGGGAGGGGGGGGGGTCAGTTGGCATGCAGGGGGGCTATAAATACAGATGTAAATTTAGGGACTAATACATGCTAGTGCTGGGATCAAACTGACTGAATTGGGCCAGGTATCGGGCCGCCTGTCATCCGGACCGCTCAGACCTTAAAATACAGCCAAACCCCCAAAGAGGCAACTTCCCTCTCCCCCTCTCCCCGAGTCCCCCCCCCCCCCCCCCCTTGCACCAAGAGGCTGACCTGAGGCTGGCAACTGTCCATACGCCTGTCTGGGCTGACACTGACCATTCAGGTGTGAGTCTCTGGGCTCTTTTGGAGTGTGTGTGTGTGTGTGTGTGTGTGTGTGTGTGTGTGTGTGTGTGTGTGTGTGTGTGTGTGTGTGTGTGTGTGACAGCACGAGTCTGCATGCTGTCTGTATTGCACTGTATTGTATTGTACCGAGAACAAAAATCACTATTTCTGGCTCATGGCTGTTGAAAAAGAGCAGCACAAAACAGAACTGCTTTACACAAAGAATGGCACTTTAGCTGTAAAGTGGAGCTGTGCACAGTGTGTGGCACACACTCACCCACACACTCAATAAACACACACACACACACACTGTCTCAGAGTATGAATTTCTCATGGCACTCTGAGAGGCAGGGAAGGGGACAGGCAGCTGAAGTGGGGCAGTTTGTCTCCTCGGAGCGCCAGATGAGTAGCCCTGGGCCTAGCCGCGGGGGCAGAAGAGGGGTAAACACGAATTGTGCCCCCCCCCCCCCCCCTCCTGCCTAGTTCTCCATATCAATCGTCGTATAATTAATGTGACCATGTCCATCATCAAAATGAAGGTCAGGGGAAAAAAACATGGGTCTCTCTCTCTCTCTCTCTCCTCACCCCATCCTCCCACTCCCTCTGGCTGACTCTGAAGGCAAAGAGTGTCACTGAGGCTTTTCAGTCTGGAGGCAGTGCAAAGCCACAGTGCCTTATGACGCAGGGGGAGGGGGGTTATTAGGAGGGGGAGGTGGAGGTGGAGAGGATGCTACTAATGCATTTCTAATGACACCCGCTAGTTTGCCAGGCCTCTCTGGCTAAAAGGGCTACTTTTAAAGGTCATTGTCAGCAATGAGAGCTGGCCTTCCACAGTCATTAGAGTACTGCGGCCAGGGCCCAGATGCGTACATCAAAGAGACAGCGAGGATGATGGGAGGAGGGACAGGCAGACAAACAGGCACATTGAAAGGGTGGACGGATAGCCGGATGGTTGGATGGATGGATGGATTGCCAAAGTGACGGAGGGTCCAGCAGATGAAGCTGAGAGAAATAGACACATTCAAACGGAGTCTGCCTTTTTCCACGTAGAACAGACTTGTTGATTAGAGCAGGAACAGAACAGAGGGCTGCACTCTAAATGGAGGAGCATGAGTCTCTTCCACACGCCACAGCATAGCAGAGCAGAGGCTGCCTTAACCTTAGCGCACACTGAAACGCAGACGACTGCCTTAACCTTAGCGCGCACTGAAACGCAGACGACTACCTTAACCTTAGCGCACACTGAAACGCAGACGACTGCCTTAACCTTAGCGCACACTGAAACACAGACGACTGCCTTAACCTTAGCGCACACTGAAACACAGATGACTGCCTTAACCTTAGCGCACATTGAAACTCGGACGACTGCCTTAACCTTAGCGCACACTGAAACACAGACGTCTAGCGCAACCTTAGCGTACACTAAAACGCAGACGGCTCATTGCTTTTCAGGGAAAAGCTCTCCAGCCAGGTTTCTCATCAACCAGTGAGCAAATGTTTGTTGAAAAGAGTCTAAATACTTTTAGATGCAAAACAATATTTTCATGGTGACAGAGGATGCAAGACTGATGTTTACCGTCATACGTAACATTTGTGAAATAAAATAGACGATTCGTGTGAATAATATATCAATGGTTGTGTGTGCCACCTCCTGTGCTGAATGATGATATGTTTTGTATAAAAAAAACAAACAACGCAAAATATGTAACATGAGGTTAACAAACAGATGTTCTGTGCTAAATAGACCGGACAAAATACCTCATTTAATTATCCATAAGGCTGGCTCTGTGTGGTCAGGTGTGTGTGTGTGTGTGTTTCTGTGTTTGTGTCAGTGTATGTATGTGTGTGTGTTAGGATGTGTGAAATTGGGATAATAAAAAGGTGGCAGCTTAGGAAGAGCAGAGCAGTGAAAAATGCAAGGCAATAATGATGAGAGTGAAAGACAGACAGCAGCGAGGGCAGGAAAAAATTGCGAAACGAGAGAAGAAGGGTAAGAGCACAGAGAGGAGAGG
>NC_045158.1:6231897-6246897 GCF_900700415.2 Clupea harengus | reverse complement strand
CTCCGGCAGCCATTTGTTTTAGCCATGCTAAGAGGGGCTGGTTTTATTTTCTCCCCCTAGTGCAGTGACTGGTGGGGGGTGGGGGGTGGGGGCAGACTTCACTCCGATTCCTAATTTCATGCATGGAGGACCATCTGCTTTCCTCCTGTTCCACTGGCAAACTGACGTTAATTAAAGGGAAAAATAGTGGCGCACTGCTATCATCTGCAGAAGTGGCCCTAGCCCCCTTTAAATCCCTCCTCACTCACAATGACAACGAGTGGCCTGTATCTGATAGCTAAAGCAGGGCATATATGTGTGTGCGTGGGTGTGCGCGTGTGTGTGTGTGTGTGCGTGGGTGTGTGTGTGTGCGCGTGTGTGCGTGTGCGTGTGCGTGGGTATTTGTTACATCTCCAGTACCGTCCGTATGCCATGGAAACAGGTGAGCTGAAGCCCTTCCTAATGGTTGGCTAAGGCTGTGTAGTGTAGTGTAAACAATTAAAGGCATGGAGCCCTTGTCTGAGGAATCTGTGAGAACACGCTACTGACACAAATATCTCGTATCCTATCTGCACTAACAGATGCACTGTTAGTTGTCAGCTTGAAGTTTAGATGGCAGATGGCTAAGAGCACAAGTAAACCATGTCGGCCAACTTCCATATATCCATTACATGAGAATTTCCCATCGTTATCGCACACCTAATCATCTCATCTCCACAGAATCCACCCACATGTTTTCTCTCCCGGAGACAGAGAACAACAGAAGAAACGCTTTAAAGGAAAAAACAAAAACAAAAAAAAACAAAAGTGACAACCATGGCAAAAAAAATAATAATAATAAAAAAAACCTTCTCCAACAGCCGTCAAGAACCAACACCTGCTGTTCCCTCTGCAGCCTTTTTAAACAAGCGGCGTGGTCATGTGAGGGTTGAGCGGCTCTCTTTGTAGCAGTCAGAAACCCAAACAAAGCCTCCTCAGCTCTGGCCCTCTCTCAAGTAAATATCAGGCGACACACCTGCTCGATAATTAGTCCCGCGCGGAGTCGGGCGACAGAGTGGGTGACGCACCTTGCTGTGATTGAGAGGCTGGCGTGGGGAAATTGGCCTTTGCATGTACTAGCTAATGGGGACCTGAAGCACCGTTAATCAGCCAAGTTAATAATAGGGCCTTCGAGTCAGAGAGACTGAGAGATGGACTCTGTAATCCTGACTGACTGATGCCGGCGAAGGGAGGCCAAGGGAAAACAGAGAAATTGTAACCGTAGGTGCTCAACTGGGTTTTGTCTTTGAAGGCAATGCAAGGCAAGGCAATTTAGCTTTCATGTAGCACGTTTCACAAACAAGAGTGCAATATATAAGTCTATGGCTGAACAGGATGTATCTGGCTTTTGGGGTAACAGTTTACTTAGCTGTCATTTCAAACCCATCCCTCAGTATCTGCCCATTAAACTATTGCTTCAGAGTTTACCAACAATATCAACAAGGTGTAATGATAGGTCCCGATACTTATATCAACAAGGTCTAATAATAATGTTTCTTTCTCCACATTTACAGTCTGTATATTCTCCATTCCAATCCCCTCGAAGTTCTGAGCTTTTGAGGGAAAAATCCCTCCCAGGCGACCTCCAGGTGTGCTCTGCGTGCAGCTCTCAGTCGCTTTTCAAGCCCTTCAGAGCGGATTATTCAACCGATATTAAATTTCAGCGTGTGCCACGACACCCGAGGAATCAAAGATTTCCCTGTGTCATTATGTCTGTCAACTCGGGGAGGATCCGACAGAGAGGCAGACTAATTAGAATGGAAACAAGGGGGGAAAAGGGGGCATTAGGATCCAACGCAAATTCTGGAAATAGAACCGAGGACGAGAGAACAACAACGACGCCGGTCCAATCCATCTGAATTATACCAACCTTCAATGTCGAGAGACAACAAAGGGACGCCTCTCGCCTATGAGACAGTCAGGGGGAAAAAAGTCAACTAATTAATAGGACTGTCATTTAAGATGATGAAAAAGGATGAAAATGTAAATTAGACAAACGTCCACGGTGTGAGCTTTTTCCTAGGCTTTCCTGGTTGTGTTTAATGAATATGATTTTCTACACACAGGAGCACAATGAACTGTATTAGCCCTGCCTGGTTTTTCTGTTTTTTAAGTTTTCTCTGTCTTGTGTTTATAATAAACTAATGATGGCACTAATCCAAGATCACAAGATAGTTATTACTCATCTCATAAAACCCATTGACAGGCATCACATCGAAAGACATTAAAAAGCATTTGGCTTCACTGTTTGAAGATTAGAATATGTTATTTACACATAGCACAGTGCACTAAAACTAAACTCACTTTAAGAAGTATTGACAGGGGCTTTCTTTTCTTCCCTTTGTGCTACTTGGCTAGCCATCAGAAAAAAACTTTCCAGGTAACAAAAAACAACCTCACTGTGATGACTAGCGGATGAATGGCTCGAATTCACATGAATAATATCCTTTTTTTCATTAAAAATGAGGCTCAATTCCCCTGCCACCAAGAAATCATGGGAGACCTGGTTGAGTTTGCAGTCATGGACAAGGTTATGTTTCATTTCCATGATGAAAAGCGTAATTAGAGTAGGCACCAGGATGTCTCCTCCTCTGAGGGAGGGGAAGAGAGAGGAGTGTTGGGGGGGGGGGGGGGGGGGGGGGGCTGTTGAGTGGGGTGGAATCTGAGGGTCTGACGTCCAGTAGGAGCAAGATGTAGTACACAGGAGTCTTTGGCGCCAACAATGGAGCGTAGCTAAAGCGTAAAGCCCGTCTCCCATGGGCCGCTCTTCCACGGGAAGGTGTGTGTGGAGGCCAAGTTAATTATCCGGCGCCTCCCCACAGAGGAGACGGCACAGGGGCAGAGGCAGCGGAGAGAGAGAGGCAGGGGGTGGTGGGGGGAGCAGTGGAGACACTGGAGAGGAGCACGATCCAGAATCCAAATAAAACTATTTAAAGCCTGCTCCAGAAAAATACACTCAGATGGGCCACTGTGCCTGCCTACCTTCAACTGCTAACACACACACACACACACACACACACACACACACACACACACACACACACACACACACACACACACACACACACACACGCAGAGACACACAAACACACAGAGAGACACAAATATACTCAATGAGAATTACAGGTGAGATGGCATACTTGAGGGAGAGGAAATAGGTCAGGAGATGTGGATGTTAATTCCTGTGTTCTATCTCATGTTCTTCCTACACCACCTGGGAAGTCTAAGACCAAGTCACACACAAATGAAAACTCCACCACAATAAATATCTGCTTCATTACATGAAGTGTACAGGTAAATGGTGTCACATTAAACATATCAAGAGGCCTTTGCTTTTAGCTTCTCTATGCTAATCTCTATTCGTGGTATAATTAGATTGCGAACCTCTGTATTTTGAAGTTATTACTAAAATACATATTTCCATATGCCATGGAGATAAGTGAAGTGAGAGGGTTAAAAGTTTCTAATAATGACAATATCAATTCACAGCTTTTGAAACACCCATGCAAGGAAGGACAAGAGAAGAAGACAAAAACATGCTTTTGAGGCCAATAACTTCCACTAAAGGATGTTTATAGAAGGTGATAATAGCAATGTCAGCGTTTTCTGTAGCATTTAACAAGTCGACTGACACGGCCTAAGGACAAACGCAAAGAGTCCTGGTTTCTGTCGGCCCACCAGGTCCCTGGGACTGAGAGCAACCGCTCTCCCACTGCTGCCTTGTGGAAAAACCCTATAAAACCTGTCTACTAATGCCTCGTACTGTATGCTTCAGCGATGGTTGTTAGAAGAGTCCAGGAATTAAGACATTGTGTTTCACAACTGTCTGAGGAATTGAGACATTGTGTTTAGTCTTGAGACTTTACTCGCCTTACTCTCAACACATAACGCCACTATCAGCTCTACCAAGACATCGGTTTTAAACTAAAAAGTTGGACTGGACAAAAAAAATCCTCTTTGACTTTTCCAAAGGTTTTAATTAGAGTTTGTTTGGTTTCCTTCTTCAGCTACTGTGCTGACCTCCAGGGCTAAAAATATTGTGTGTATTTTGGAAAGCAAGGAGCGTGTGTGTGTGTGTGTGTGTGTGTGTGTGTGTGTGTGTGTGTGTGTGTGTGTGTGTGTGTGTGTGTGTGTGTGTGTGTGTGTGTGCGCTAGGGGGTGTACCTGTCAGAGAGTGACCCCATAGGTCAGATGCAGAGAGCTACAAATGGGAACACACACAAAGGGCAGTGTCCATTTTCAAAAACCAGGTCCCAAGAGAGGCTGGGTAGATGGTACAAACACTTTGCTCATTTACTGTATGTGGACCAGCCACTAGACCGCAGCTCCTAAACCTCCCCTTTCCTCCTCATCAACGCTATTGTATAGTATTCATCAGATCTACTTAACACTAACACATCAAGGAAACCAGTAAATTAAATGCAAATCAAATGTCTGTGACGACTGAACTAAGTTATCTAGCGGAGGCAATCTTGGCCATGGAATTAGGGATTCTTTTAAGAGCCATTTTAAAGACTTCTAGTTCTTTGTTTAAGCGCATAGTACACACTGTTAAAGCTAAAACGGCTCATTAGCGGGAGAGTGCATGGAGCTTTCAAAAGTTCACTTCCAGTTCAGAGCTGTTTTACATCTAAGTTCACTACATTGTTTCACACATCTCCTCAACGGCTTTCACAGCTATAGGATCCAGTTTACAGCTGAGGCAAATCAAAAACAAGGCACATGGCTGGCTGTGTGTGAGTGTGTGTTTGTGTGTGTGTGTGAGTGTGTGTGTGTGTGTGTGTGTGTGTGTGTGTGTGTGTGTGCGTGTGTCTGTGAGCAGAGATCTTTGAATGCACTAAATTCCCTGTGGCTTTCACCAATGCATTTGACCTCATACCCCATCCACTCACACACAAACAAACTCTGCATCTCTCTCTCTCTCTCTCTCTCTCTTTCTCTCTCTCTCTCTCCCCCTCTCTCTTTCATACACACACACACACACACACACACACACACACACACACACACACACACACACATTGACACAAACAAACAAACAAACAAACATACACACACTGTCTCACACACTCACACACACAGAGAGAGCGAGAGAGAAATACACAAACATTTCAAACAGTCACATTCATGATAATCCGGCCAGCATGGAGTTGAGCAGAGCACTCGAGTGTTGGTGAATGTGAGTGAGCTTTGAACAGCTTGGGTCTGACTGGCTTTGCCGGTCCCCATATGGCCGATGGCCAGAGGACCAGAGCGCGGCCACACTCATTCTGTGCTCAGACCAGATTTGGGGAAGGGGTTTATGGACCAGAGGCAAAGCAACACATCTTCAACTCCCCCCAAACCCTACAAGACACAAGACATCAACATGCAGGGTTATTTTGATTCCCCAGTCCATAACGAAGAAAAAACATTGGGAAAAAATATGATTTTCTCTCAGTTGCGACTAGGGATGTCACGAAAACCGATGCTTTGGTACCATGTCGATGCCAAAATTCTGAAAACATGATGGTACTCCAGACCTGACGGGGGCAGTCCATACTGCCATTAAATGCCAAAGGAAGAAGATTTTTTTGTTTTATTCTTTGAATATTTATTCTTTTTCTTTTTCTTTTTTTTATGGTGGTATCCAAATGGGCATCGCAAATCGTGGTGTTGACTACTAAACTTCTGGTATCGTGACGTTCTATTGCCGACAAAACCAGTGTGGGATGGAACATTCAGGAAAAACACCATGTCCCGGTTCTGAATCTAAATAACTCCGCCAAAAAACACAAAAAATGCTCACAAAGTTGGTCAAAACACACACACACACACACACACACACACACACACACACACACACACACATACATACACACACAAAACAGCTTGGGCAAACACGGTCCAGTTTTATCCAGCTCTCCCTGCTACAGGGCACGCAGTGGAGGTGTCTGGACATGTCTGCTGCAATCTGTTCACAGCCAGACTCTCAAAGCGAAGGGCTTATGTTGCTCTGAGTCCATCCTGCAGGCTTTATCATGCACTGTGGCTTCCGACATGCAGAGTGTTTTGCATGAGGTGATTGGACTAAGCTGAGAAACCTAATCAGCTGGTAATGAACAAACACGTACATGCAGTATGTCAGGATTCCCCCCCGATAAGACTTCAGCAGGCAAACCCCCAAATGGATATAATACATATAGCCAATCTCCTTTGGTATACTCAAGTGCCTTTAGTGCGTTTGTACTGTCGACGCGAGCGCAGCAAACGCCTGGACTTGTCGGGTCTTCGTCAGTGCCGAACAAACTGGAAAAAAAAAAAACCTCAGGCATAGAGATCCTTCTGCCTCAGTGGTTTGGGCTTCTGGGAAGCGTACAGAGGGGGTATGTTCTCAAGGGGATAGAGCCACCAGGGGGCGCTCGCTTTAGCGCCCTCAAAGGTAGGGGGGATGCTGTGCACCTGTGTTTACAAAGCTCACCCTTTGCCTACCCCCAACCCCCCACCCCCCCCAACCCCCCGCTTAAAACACAAACATGCATCTACGTGCACACACACACACACACACACACACACACACACACACACACACAGAGACACACACACAGGAACAAACCCAAGGGCTCGGCGTGCTCAGTGAAGACAGGCTCCCTCATCTGTGCCCCAAACACCTACGGGGAGTTCTCTCATGTTTGCCATCCCAGTCCCCCGAGATGCACCTCGCCGTCCAACACAAAACACCACACAACACAAGACACCCAGGGCACCATTTACTTCAATTATTAATTATAAATGCAAACGTGGAGGTGTTGTGAGTGTGTGTGTGTGTGTGTGTGTGTGTGTGTGTGTGTGTGTGTATGTGTGTGTGTGTGTGTGTGTGTGTGTGTACGCACATGTGTACAGTTATGCATTCCTGTGTGTGTCTGTGTTAGTATCCGCACACTCGTGTAAATGCACGTGTGTGTGTTAGCACCACTGCATATTTAGAATATTTGCATGGGTTTTCAAGAACAGCTGTGTGCATAGGTGAACATGTGTATGTGAGTGTCTAAAAGAGCAGTGAGTGTGTGTGTGTGTGTGTGTGTGTATGCATGTGTGTGTGTGTGTGTCTCCGTATGTGTGTTCTGTATTTGAACAGCACTGAGTTGTGTGAAGGTGTGTGCTCTGCTCTAGTGTCTTGACGTGTTAGTGAGTCAGGAGTGTGTGTCTGACAGTAAGTGCACGCTTAAATGCCTTCTCTCCCCTGGTGGAGTAAAGGCCCGGCTAAATCCATCCTCACGCTGTGTAAAACGTGCACTTTGCACAAAGAACTGCCTCAAAACCATAAGCCAGTGATCTCAAAATCTATTGATCTCTTTCACCCCTGATAAGGCCGTCCAGTGGAGCAAAAGCTTAACCCCCGAAACGTCACCCGGCACAGAGAGAGAGAAACACCCTACTACTAATACGTACAGCCAACTGCCTCGCTCAATCAGCAGGGCGGTGGCCCGAGAGGGTGACTTTTTGGACAGCCACAATGGGACGTAAACACCCAACACATTGAATTAATGATCTTTCTGCCCATCTGAATGCAAAGCTATTGGGGAGGGGTGGGGGAGAGAGGCATGTTAAAAATATCTAATAGTCAATCTTTTGAGACTCTCGTCTCTTAATTTGTCCAGTGTCGGGAGACCTAACTTGGGAATGATCATAAACCCTAACTGTCACAGGCTGAAAACATTTATTACTAGACATCAGATTTACTTTTGTCACTGAATTTCAGCAAACATATTTACATATACACACATATAAGCAAAGTGTGTGGTATTTCCAGAAGCGAAGACACAGGAAATGAAATCTCTGTGTATTGGACATTCTGTGAGCTTAATGTAGTGTAAAAATGATTCGAGAGAAGCAGATAGAAACACAACAACAGACGCAGTGCTCTGATGTCCTGCTGGGCATTGCTGATGTGTGTGGAATAAGTCTTTGTAGCTGCGGTGAATGAATGTATTTCCCAGGTAATGTACCTGAGGCGTTTGTACTGTCTCATATCCAAACTCTTAATTTCAACCACTGCAATGCATAAAGGTATGTAAAAATCACACTTCAGCAGTCCCTATAGACGCTTTTGTCTTCCTGTGAGATCGCTATTTTGTCCTTTATGGACCACCATAGATGTCGTGCATGCATGGCCCCATCATCAAGTGAAGTGGCCGAGGGCTCTTAACGCCATCATCCTTACTTTATCATGTTAAGTGTGTCCGTGTTTGGATAAATAGGCTCTGCATGACACCCATTACTCTCACGCCACGTCTCGTCCACTACCCACAATCCCCCATCCATCCCCGCTGCCGTGGCGATAAAGGGAGGGCCCCCGGTGGCCTGACGTCTGAGGTGTTTTATTGAGCCCGTTCCATTAACCCCGCTATGCAGAGCATCCCTCATCTCATCGGCACGCGCGACCCACAACGCCGGCGCGGCCTCCGGTGGGGCCTCGTGATGCCACATCATGTCAGCCGACGCCTCGACTCATCTTTTAAAAAGTGAGAACTGCCATCTCTGCGAACTGCAAATTTGATTACAGTGTTGCATCTGTCATTTTAGCCAAAGGTGCTGCCCCCCCCCCCCCCCCCCAACCCCACAACCCCCCCTGGGCTGAGGATCAAAAGATCTGTCCAGATGAGCATACCTGATATGCTACCTCCTGAATGTTTACAAATTACAAGTATACAGATATATTTTCTTTTGTTTGTTATATTTACCGTTCCATAATTAAAACCTTTCAAGATATGCAATCAGTGAACAACCCCATTTTAGAGCAAGCCTGTATGCTAATGATAGGCAGGCTTTTAAAAGGTACATGTTGAGTTTAATTAATGTCTAGTTCAGAGCTGAGTGTCTCCCTTGTCATTCTGTGGAGGGAGAGAGCATTATCTGAAATAGGCCTGATATGGTCACTTGCTTGGCTGTTTTGAATGTACTGAGTGAAAGAGCAAATACACACAAATGTCACAAAACGAGTGTGGAACACACACACACACACACACACACACACACACACACACACACACTCACTCACTCACTCACTCACGCACAAACGCAAACTCAAACACTCCCACACACACACACACACACACACACACACACACACACACACACTCACTCACTCACTCACGCACAAACGCAAACTCAAACACTCCCACACACACACACACACACACTCACACACACACACACACACACACTCACTCACGCACAAACTCAAACACTCACACACACACACACACACACACACACACACACACACACACACACACACACACACACAAGCTAGCTGCAAAAATGTCAGAATGATGATATACTTGTATACAGCGCACACTGAAGGCAGGGGTAATTCAATGCGAATGAGACATGAGAAGCAGTGAATTAGAGACAATGGATGAGAATGGCGGCTGAGAAACGCTCCGTAGAAACAAAATGAGAAACAATACAGGCGAGTGTGTCTAGCAAGGGGGATAATTCAAAGGGGGGAAAAAAATCCCATCACTTGGTTGCTGCTGTTCGCTAACAGCACCACAGAGAACAAAGTACATCTCCCCGCCCCTTTCCCACAATCCTATTTCATGAGTCACTGTTAATTGTGCATCCACATATTTCAATTGTTAGCAGCCGCAGAGGCTAAAGGAATCCATTTAGACTTGTTTGCGATCTGGCGGGAAATCGATAGCCATGACTAGTTAGTCCTTTCCTGGGGGCCACTACATCTGTGTCATTTCTGCTGGGGACATTCGTGCCCATTACTCAAAAAGATCAGTCCTAGCTGGTGATTCACAGAGCGTAGCATATATGGCACAGCACATTTCATACAAAGGCTACAAAGGTCTCCGCAGTGTTCACAGGCGTTGAGGTGTTGCGCAGAGAGACCGATGAGTCAGTAATGAACTGCACTGAAGCCCAACCATGCTTAAAGAACAATGAGCATAGTGTCAAGGAATTTTGATAAACTTGATGGCAGTTTTTTTGAAAATCCTCCACTGCTGTTCAAGGTGGTGTTGTTCATGGTGCTACCATTGACTGGGATCTCTCCTTTGATTCACGGGCTATACAGATCACCAGGTTGGCCTTCTTCTATGCACATGAAAACAAGCAATATCCTCCCTCTAAGATGCAGGAAGACTCATCTGTCTGTGCCTCTGTTATTTGCACACTAAAATCACTGCAATGCTTCTCTGTCTAGATGTACTAATAATTCAACTCGATCTGATGTGAAAAGCCACTGCTTATATCAAAACATGAACCATAAAAATGTACCATCAAGTCCCCCCTGTATTTTTATCATTACACTAATTTGTTGATTTTGAAATTCACCTTCTCTTACAAACAGGATCGAAATGGCCTAGTTCCAACATTCTTTACAGCTTTACAGCCTTAGTACCCACCAAGGACTCTTTACTGTCAAAGGGCAGACCTTCTTTTGGCTCCATAAATCTAGCTACTTCTGTTCAGGAGGCCTACATGCTCTCTACCTTCATGTCTAGATATACGTACCTCTGTGGTGAAACCTATGATAAGGCACAGGTTGTAGAGGACTGGCACTTGGTGTCGAGTCTCTGGTGCAAGTGACAGGTCTTTAATGTTGTCTCTGTGTGACAGGCTCTCGCCTGATGTGGTTTGGTAGAGGGAGCTCTGGCCTGTCCCCATGATACTCTTACCCACTCAAACAACGTGTCTTTGTGATTCCTCTACATGCCTAGTCTGTACGCCTGCCGTGTGTCACACAGAGGGAACTCCTCGCTGCTTTTTTCCTCCTCCTCCTTTTCCTCCTCTCTGACATCAGTCATCTGGCCACACTGCCATGCCTTATTATCCAGCGCGTTGTGCTACCCTAGACTGCGACAGCTCGGCCTGCAACCACGTTAATATATACAACACGTTCCAGTCCAGTCCGGCGTGCCTGTCTCTCCCCCGGCTCTCTCATGCCCCACTCTGAAGCCACTCAGATGCCTGACCCCGAAGCCTCTCGTTCCCACTTCACCTTTCAAGTGGTTTCTGCTGTGCCTCTCCTTCCACTGGTTGACTAGCCTCCACAGTTACACTACAAACTCATGCTGCTATACCATACGGTAACCACGGCACATATTCTAAGTGTGCACTCACAATTATACTCTAATTCCCATACCGATGGAGACATTGTCTCAGTCATATCATAAGATCTTTCATACTGCAGTGTTATTGATGTTGTTGATGATGATGTTGTTTGCGTGTTTTATGCACATAGGCTACTGTACTCGTTCATACCAGAGCTATTATAGTTTTGACATTTTCATTTGTTTTTATTTGTATTTAGTCCTTCAATTTGGTTATTGATTTCCATTTAGTTTGTTTTAACAGTGCATAAGCTGTTTTGTTTCTATTTTGAGGAATTGACTAGTTTTTATACAGTTTTAGTAGCCTGGATGCCAGACGAACTTAGCCACGCCCACACATTTTTTGGTCGGGAAGTTCGGTCTGGTGTCGCTCCGTTGGGGAGAAATTATCTCCTCACAAAAATCTGTGAGGAGATAGATAGACCAATCAAATTGTCAGGGCGGGCTTTATACGATGATGGACAGATGATCAACCCTAACGTAATCAACCACGTCACCAAAGAGCTTTTGGGGTGAATTCGTTTTCAACAAACATGGCTGCCGTTGGAGAGCTGAAATGTGGAAATTCGAGTCTGTTTTAGAAGACATTGACAGCACATTCATTTTGAAAGAGGAACAGAGAAATGCGATCAAGGCATTTGTCGATCGAAAAGATGTTTTTGCCGTCCTTCCTACGGGATCCGGTAAAAGTTTAATGTATCAGCTGGCCCCATGGTCTACGTTATGGTCATACTACGTTGCTCTGATTGGTTCTAGATATATCCAATTGAGCGAAGAGGCATTTTTTTTCCTGGTTCGGTTGAAACACGCCCCATAATCACAGTCCAACGGAGCGGTATCAGACTCATATTCTGACTAGAATTATGAGGATGACATCGTCAGGCTACAGTTTTAGTGTTAGTTTCAGAAAAACTAAATGAAAACTAAGCTAATTTTACCTGCAATTCTATTTTGTTTTTTGTTTGTGTTGCATTGTTCCTTGTTGTTTTTATGTCATTTTTTGTGTTTTTGAAAACTGGAATTTTTTTTCAGTTCATAAAATTAAAAATGTTCACTGCTAATTAACTGTAATAACCCTAGGCTGGTTCATACCTGTATTTTTACATTCTATCATTTTATAAAACTGCCCCATTGTATTCCTCTCCTTCTCTCTTCCTCCTCCTGCCTCTCCCCCTCCCCTCATCATTCTACTTCTATCCTGAGCTGGCCTCAGGCAGGTGGGTCCCCCTTTGATGAGTCGGGTTCTAGTCTAGCTCTCATCCTGTCAAAAAGGACTTTTTCCTCCATGCCACTGTCATCGTTCACTGTGGTCCTAAGGGATTCTGGTCTTCTCAGTGTCTAGAGACAGCATTCACTGCTAATGGCACTGTTGAACCAACACAATTGAATGGAATGGGCTTCGGAAATGAATTTAATCTCTGCGACTCCTCCCTCTCAAAATTGTGATGCAAATGGCAGCTGAAACCCTGACCGCAGACATTCATGGCAGAATCAAGATTTCTGACGGCAGAATCAAGATTTCTGACTGCCTCTTCAGCCAATAGATGGCAATGGTGTGCGAGAGACTGACAGATTACCTAAATAAACAAATAAAGCTGCTATTTTTTCCCCGGCTCTCAGTTATTATGCCTGACAGCCTCACGGTACCCAGCAACAACCGAATCTGGTGGGGGGAAAAAAAGCATTTAAGTGCGAGGAACCAATTTCCCCGCACCACATAAAAACCACAAGTATGAGAAAGGAGCAATTACCAGGCAATATGACAGATTTAGTGTGACACCAGGGTCATAAATTTCCAGCGCTGCTTGTCATTTGGGGATTTCTATGGACTTCAGCCATCAGGACGGGCTCCCATAAATCCAAGGCACCCTTCAACCCCGGCCCGTCTATTAGAAGTCCCCCGGGGGCCCAGCGCTTCTCCCACCCCACCCACCCCACCCCACCCCATTCCATTCCACTCATCCACCCCCTCAGCTCCTCCTCCCTGGATCAGGGCTCCAACCCCCCAGGGACTGGAGCCCCTTGCCAGCCTCAGGGCAGCAGTGCTCTGGTACTCTCACAAACAAGCGAGAGAGAGTATCACAGAGAGAGGGAGAGAGAATCTGTGCAGAATGAGGCCAGTAGGAGCACACACACACACAAGCACACAAGCACACACACACACACACACACACACACACACACACATATATATATAAACACATATGTTGCACTGCGGGAGGAGCATCCCAGTCCAACCCGCTCAACAAAGGGACGGGTCCAGTTCGTGGCCCCTCGGGTCCACCGTCGGAACAATGGCCTTGCTCGAGCATGCTGATCAAGCACATCGGTGACACTGAACACAATTCCCTCTGCATTCAGCAGATGCTTTCACCGAGGGCCACTCATAGCCCAGAAGGCATCCACTTCATTAGCACCTTTAAGCCCTGTGGGAGTCCCACCGGTCACCCTGCCACTGCAGACACAGCTCTGCGGCTCAGGTGGACTGCAGCAGACAAGCAGCCTACATTTATTCATGTGTCTTTGTAACACTTTCAACCTAAGCAACTTGGTTAAAGGAGGTAGATTACAACCCAATTGTAAAATGCCCTAACAATGATCCTTGGGATCCTTAGCAAGAACGGTCTTCCAGTACTGGAAATACAATGGCGGTCTAGATGTGTTTTATTAGTCTGAGTTGATGTCTATGGTGATGAACATCTGCTTAAACGAAGGAGAGGCATAGTGGGGGGGGCACTGCATGCTTTCTACTCCCCTCCAGGGTGGCTTGTCCATAAGGGCGATTGGGGCGACGCACTGCCTAGGGGAAAGGAGAAAGAAAAAAAAAAAAAAAAAAAAAAAAACCTGTATAAACGCAATATCCTTGTAAGTCGCGTAAATGACATGTAAATTTAAATGTAATATTTTTTTTTCTGTCGGATTCTACCTCTAGACCGTCTGATCTGCCTCTGTATGTCATTGTCGAATCAGGTAACAGTCGTTCAGTCAGCCTAAAGTCGTGCTTCAAATGGCCCCGCCCCTTCTGGAGCGATTTGGGGCGAAATGAAAATCGCCCCAGACCTCTCCCATTGACTCCCATGTTAAATCCATTTTTTTCACAAAACAGAGCTCTCAATGCATTCTCTATGGCTTCCGGGAGGGCTCGCCCCTCCATGTCGTGTCATAAGTAGTGGACGTAAAAGCCTATACGAACGTCATACAGCTTCGACGGAGGCATATTCTGTCAAGATGGCTGCCCTGTTCAGTGCCATAACTCGATTCGCTCTTTGACAGAAACTCCTTTTTAGTCGGCGTACTAATGAAGATAAATTGACAACAAAACAATTAGGACTTCCTAGACCAAATGTATCCATTCAACAGGTTTCTACAAAGGGAGGGAAATCCTACATCCAAGAATTGGAACGAAAGAAAATCGCGGTATTTCATATACCACTGTCAGTTTTCATAGGTTTCAGTGTTTCACAGTTCGCTTCTTGCACTAACACTGAATAATTTTTTATGTGATGACTTATTTTGCTTTTGTAAGCCGATACTTTCAAGATCAGTCAATAAATATTGTTGGTATTGACTTATGTTACCCCTTCTTTATGATGTTACTGGACATATCATGTGTCCTGTTAAGCTATGTTACATCATTTGAGACACGTGGATAATGAAAAAGTGGGATAATTTAATGTGGAGCCACATCATGTTTGCTTATGAAGGCTTCTGGATGCAACTTTCTTCCATAGCTTTCCACCTGTAACTTGCTACTCTAGCTATGTAGCAAGAGGGGACATATTACTGTTGTGTGCTGCCAATAGTGGACAAAAAGGTATTGCTGTATGAGTTAATCAGGTAACTTAATGTACCTACTGAATGGGTCGCCTTAATC
>NC_045158.1:6184397-6226897 GCF_900700415.2 Clupea harengus | reverse complement strand
CGCTAATGGCTGAACAAAGCATTCGATTTGTCTGAGGAGGAACCTTTGTCTCCACGCGTTTATGGCTAATCCTCCCTTTTAGAACTTCAAAGTAGAGGAAATAAGCAGAGCTGGGAACAGCTGTTTCATACAGCCTAGTTTTCCCACAACTACCCCAACAACACAGCTGCTGCCACAAGGCGTTATGTAAGTTTACTGCCATTGTGTAATCAGTAACATGAAGAATAACACTGAATATTCCCTGGGTTTAATTACTGTTCACAGATGACTGATAAAACTGCCATCAGACTATAACAGCACAGGTTCATAATGCCCATGTGTTCGACTTGATACGGAAAAAAATGCCTTTAGAAAAGCTTGTTAGCTTGTACGGTGGGAATCGGCAACAAACCGTTACATGGAGGGTGGGTGTCCTTTTCAAAAGAGAACTGCAATAATATCACAACAGAATCCCTTCTTCGATGAGAGTCAAGGACATCCGGTGAATGGTAGATACAGTAGAGAAAGAAGCTGGCATGTAGCCTCCACAAATACACACACACACACACACACACACACACCTCCCATCATCAACTCACCCTGTTCCAAGAAACTCACACATTCTAATGAATGTATGAAGCGCCTCCCTGGTCACAAAACACTGGATATGTACGAACACCGCTGGCAGAGAGACAAACACTGACAAGAACCACTGCTGTGTAAACAAGCACTGATACACATCATGCTCCTCAGCTCCTCTGCTCCTGTATGTGTGTGTGTGTGTGTGTGTGTGTGTGTGTGTGTGTGTGTGTGTGTGTGTGTGTGTGTGTGTGTGTGTGTGTGGTTGAAAAGCTGGCTGAGCTCCTACAGGCCTCACTGTAAACATCAGTAAACTATATATCTGCTGTTATGATTTCATCCACACGCAGGTTCACACTGTTTTACACAACCAACCCCAAAACAGTGTATGGAAAAAAAATAATTAGTTCCACTTCATTTCTGGATGGTTCTTGGACTCTTGAGGTCTCTTTTTTTCAGAGGTCTAAAGAATGAACCGCACTAGGAAACATCTACCCGCATTAACATTTGGTCCCCATCACTCAAGCAGCGGTGCGGTGACAAGAGATCAAGAGCATTCAAAACGCCCGGCCCGTCCCCCCTCCGTCCACCTTCCCAATCAGTAGTGTGACCTCCAGCCCTGTACCACTTGTCTGTCTGCGTTTCCCTCCATTAGTGATGCGTCAGGTTTAGCACGGGATCTGCCATTATGGGGTGGGGTGGGTAGGAGACGGAAGAGAGGTGATGGACAGGGCGAGGGAGGGAGGAAAGGGGAGATAAAGAGTAGGAGGAGAGGAGGGGGAAGAGGAGAGGAGGGAGGGAGGGAGGAAAGGGGCGATAAAGAGTATGAGAGGAGGGGGAAAAGGAGAGGAGGGAGAGAGGGAGGAAAGGTCAGTCATTAGCATGTTCCATGTGTCTGTTTGTCTACAGTGTGCAAACACTGAGGGTGGCATTCAGGGCCCACACACACCCATCCAATTGGCATTTAATTAACTGGGGACTCAGATTGGGGAGTTTGCTCTTTTTTCAATCAATTCGCTGGCCTGAGCCTAAATACATAAACACGTGTGTTGGTGTGTGTGTGTGTGTGTGTGTGTGTGTGTGTGTGTGTGTGTGTGTGTGTGTGTGTATGGGGGTGGTGGGGTGGTGGTGTTGGATTTGCAGCACTGGTTTAGCACACTTGGTCCACGTGTGAAAGTGAGCTTGTGTATCCATGCGCACTGGCTGAGGCAGCCACCGTGTCAAAGACAAACACATCGGTCATGGCGAGCATCCGCTTTCTGTGTTAGAAGCGGTGGCAGAGACAGAGAGTGAAAGAGAGAGAGAGAGGGACACAGAGAGAGAGGGACACAGAGAGAGAGAGAGAGAGCGCCCTCCGGGACCAGACTTAAACAAACACGACGAAACACACAAGTGCAGGATCATGCTTTCTGGCAAGAGCACAGGCTGGTGCTGGAGTCCCATAGCGAGCTGTTCGGGTATGGGTCAGAGGGGCGGTGTCACCGCCAGATTTCCACACTTTTCTCCCTCTCTCTTTTTCTCCCTCCCTCTCTCTCTTTCTCTCCCTCTATCTACCCCTCTCTCTCCCTCTCCCTCTCCCTTTCTCTATTTCCCTTTCCCTTTCTCTCTCTCTCTCTCTCTCTCTCTCTCTCTCTCTCTCTCTGCGTCTCTGTCTTTGGTGTCCATCTGGATGGCCTTCTGATTGTCAGGAGATGAGCAGGGCTTCTGTGGGTTGGCCGCTACACAAGACGCTACCCCGGGGGCCTTGGGAGAAGCCTATGGCTGCCACCACCAGTTTGTTTTCCTCTTCAGATGAAAGGCACCCCAGGATACAAGAGAGCAGTGATGTCAATATCAGTTGACACATCTTTTTTGAGCTAGATTATGTTGTTGGTGGTTTTGTGATATTGACAAAATAAAGAGTATCTGCAAGCCGGTGGTGGTATGATGGGGGCCTGATAAATATTAACGACACACCTCAGAACAGATACAGCTCACACTTGGCTCATTTAGATTACCTATTACAAAGATTATCTATTAGAGAGGTTACTACAAACACTCCCTGGTTGAGCTCCAGTTCAGGTGGGAGGCTGTACACAGCATAGCTGCTGACTGGTTCACATGATTTATAGTGCATAATGCATGTCAAGTGAGACAATTACCAGCTGTCACGCATCATGTGTCAAACAGTTAGGACTAGCATTCAGTCCACCGATAGGCCAGTCACACACAGGTCTTGGTACACTCATCAAACTCCTCAAGTTATTCTGTACACCCACCCGTCTCGATCTGTTTCCAATATAGGGTGGAGGGCTTGTGTCTCAGATCGGTGCGTTCTCATGCTGCAGAGTCAGCACTGTGTTTCTAAACTATGCTAATCATTACAGTCGCATAAGCAGCAGTGTTATTAAAAGAAATCTACTCTGCCGAGACTAAACTTATTACCATGTCATAAACATCAATGCATTTTTAATGTGCTGAACTGGCTGGAATACAATTTAATCTTCTGCTAAAGACTGTTAGATACGGTTGAAGCTTAGAGCTCTACACTGCAGGTGGCTGGTTCAAGGTGGGTACTCTTTGATATCGTTTGATATCGTCACACTGCTGGATATGTTCCTGGAGACTTAGAGATATTTGGAGATTGTCGAAAGACTTTTGGAGTTTCTCTATGCCTTTTGAGACTTAACTGTGGTTGCACGAGGAAGAAGAAGATAATGTTTGCTTGTCTGATTAGTTCTCCAGAATTTAGGACTCTCAAACAAGTGCTTTCATCCGTTAGATTGCCACTTTTACTTCCTACTCATGTAAAACAGAGAAGCAAAGGACTTGTCATGTATACTTTCAGTGCTAGATAAGGCATATTGTTGATGGTCTGTAATAACCCGATAACTCACTGGCTTAACTCAGTTGGCTCTAATGTAAGGTATCCAAAGGAGGGAGAGAAGGCGGTGGGGAAAAATCCCTTTTGATTGAATTTGGTGATTGCGTTCAGTACTGAGGCATATATTTTTTTCAAAGGCAAAGACTAATTGAAAGTGAGCACACATCTAAATAAACAGAAGCACTGTAGTTCAACAGTATTCAATCAAGAAACCTAAGGACATCAGGACAGGTAATAGTTTCATTTTGAGTTCCACCACACATATGACTTCGGAGTAATCCAGAACCCTCCTGAGTTGAGTGAATAAAGGAGCAGACATGCTGTCTGCATAAATAACTTCCACCAAATTAAACCAAGAAATGTATTACACTTGGAATTTGAAAGTTCCAAGCCCCGGTATGAAAACACCACAAGCCATTTCCCTAAACATAAACAGCCGACAAATGAGGTTCACGCCAGGCCATCCCATCACCTCCCCAGCACATCCAAGAGTTTTAAAGGACGTTGCTTTTCGGGGTTTGTCACAAATTAACTCTGCAGGTACATCCTATTAGCCAAAATATTTACTTTAGTGGGCGTTAAAGCAATTAATGCTCTAATTTCAGGTTGTAGCCAAAGTCAGGGGCCCTCGCTGCAGTGGAAGCGGACTCCGCATGTGAGAAAGTGACAGACCAATTTTAGCTCCCATGGTTCGGTTCATCAAAAGTTGAATGCCTTCTGCACATCATGCTGATTACAATTGCCAATGTGTATTCCTCAATCAACTGTAATGATGTCCCTAATGGATTTCCTGTGTTTTACATTTATAAAAACAAAATCAAGTCAGGCTCTCTGCAAAAGAAATGCCATGCTTTCAGGCTACAAATAGCATATATTATAACGACACACTCGCTCTCTCTCATACACGCACACACACACACACACGCGCACACAAGTTTTTTTGTCAGACTGTGTCCCAAATAAATACGAAAGACCACTTGATACAACAAATAAACCACTTCAGATTTGGAGAGTGGTGCGATTTGTCATCGTCCCCTCTCACCAACACGTCTCTCTGCAACAGCGTTTGGCCCAGGACGTATGAACGAATCTGCCTAAGAGGTTCCCTGCCTCTGCTCAGAGCTTTCCAAGCGTGGCAGGGACGGCGTGGAACCATTCACCAGATGAGCCGTAACTCATGGATGCACTCGATGGTGTTCCACAGGCCGTGGTCAAATATCTGGCCGCGTATTGTATTTTTTTTTATTTCTGGCAAAGGAGCCAGCAATCGTGTCTGTTCATTTTCCAGGAGAGAGAAAAAAAAAAACGCTGAAGGAGATAAAAGGACAAAAATCCCTCAAGAAAACAGCAAATGGAAAAGGAAAGCAGAGAAGGAGCAACTGAAACATGTCTCTCTCATTGGGTCTCTCACACGCTGAGGTAATTATCTGGGACATGCAGGGGGCCGTTCAAGAAGACTTTAACTTGAAATTGAAAATAACTGTCGAGTAGCGCTTGGCCTCAACTTGGTCCCCATCAGAGAGTCAAGAAGGGACCTATTTGAACAATAACAATAATCACATGGCCAAGATAGATCTCACTTGAGCCTCTTCCTTCATGTAAAGCTGCAAGCCAGTTATTTGTGGTGACGATGCCGAGAATTCCCTCTTTCATCCTCTCGGTTCCAAGGTGACTAGAAATGTCATCTAACTGGCTAACTAGCCTCTGGTGACCATTAAACCCGGCGACAAACACACCTCCCCATCCCCATCCCTTCCCCCTTTCGCCTGTGGCTCCGTGGTTTGAAAGGCCACCAGGGACTCAGAGAAAGGGAGAAGGGAAGGTCCCACGTCATGAAGCGACTGCAAATGCATGCATGAATAGATGTAAGGTCAGTGAGCAGTTCAAATAAATCGATAAATCAACACGTGTTGACATGTAATGGGTACTCCTTCCTTGTGCTGTTCAGCAACAGAGTGCTGTGATGGCCTCACTGACAAACTTTTAATCCGACGGCGGCAAAAGCAGATAGAGAGAGAGAGAGAGAGAGAGAGGGAGAGCGAGAGACAGAGGGAGGGAGAGAGAGAGAGAGGGAGAGAGAGAGTTTGAGAGAGGAGAGCAGGGAGAGTGCTTCTTCTGAGTGGAGTGGTGTCACGCCGTCAGAAGGGGAATGGATAGCGTCCAATCGAGTGACCTTTCCCCACTTAATAAACAAAAATAAATAAATAAATAGGCATCTCCGAATTTGCATTAGAAAGCGGCGGAGCCTCGTTCCGTGTCGATGAAGACATCGCGGCGGCGGCGGGCGGAGATGGACGGCTCTCTCCTCTGCCTTCTGCCCAAGGTGCAGCTGGCAGATAACGCCGGCCTGAGTCAGGTGTCACCGGAGAGCGAGCGAGGGAATGGCGGGAGCGGGAGACTGGACCATCCATTCCCACCCCTCTAAATGGCACTCAATCACTGCATCCTTCCAGACCTCCTTCCCCCCACTCCTCCCTCCCTTCCTTGGTCCTGTCTTCTGCTGGCTGCTTCTCCCCAGCATCCCCTCCCCTCTCCTCCTCCTCCTCCTGCTCTGCCTCCGCCCAGGCTCGTGTTTCTCCACAGGAGCTGCCAGGGTGATTCAGTGACTGCACGGTGCCAGCAGGGAGATGGAGGCTAATGAAACCCTGTTGTTGTGTGCGTGTGTTGGGTGGGTTTGGGGGGGGCAGCTCCTGCCATTGCTAGGGGCAGCCGGTGGTCAACGTGTGGGTGGGCTGTCAGTTATTAATAACAGTTTACTTTTTCACCTGATTTAACACATGCCGGACCAGACAAACAAATTAATATATAACTCCCCGAGCCTCAACTGTAAAAGGGGAGTCTATTTTAGGGACAAGCTCAGAGAAGAGTTACTGGCAAGCGTGCCGTTATTAGAGGCTCAAAATCAAACAGAACATTCTAGAACAGACACATTCAGTTTTGCTTCCAATGAACGGTCTGCATTCGCTATTCATTATTTCAGGTGGTGAATTCATCCCACAGTGCTGATCAGATATCCTATGTTGCGCGAGGGGGAAAAAAACTGTTTGTATTGACTTGTTTTTGCACATAAACTGATGTATTTGCTTTCCAGTTCTGCACAAATGGTAGTGGGATGTGACTGTGGCTTCACGCACTTGATAGAGAAATGCCTCAGATCATTAGTCACGGGAACCTCTGGTGAGTCCACCAGGAAGGGATGTCATTTTCACCCTGTCACAAAAAGGAGGGGTGGACAAACCAGCTGCGTACTGTAATTACAAAAGCTCCTGAAAGCTATTCAGCTTACTAAGGTCCTGTGAGTTATGTGCAGAGGGAGAACTGATATGTAATTATTACAGGCTGTTGAGACCCATTCAGACTGTGTTTGTACAATGGGCCTTTTTGAATATTTACCAGTAACTCATTCAGATGGTAATGCACATATTTACCTTGTTTTAAATGGACGTTAGCGGTGTTAGTGCAAGCATGAGGACCGCTAATTGCACTATTACCACAACAGCAGAATAATGCAGAATAACCTATCTATCTATCTATCTATCTATCTTCTTTTCAACACAACATAGTGCATATCACCATTTAAGTGCAAAAAACCTCAGCCATTATTCCATTATGTCTTTGCAAACTGCATAGAATGTTCAAGGCCAACGTTCACCTTACATTCTACGCACGCGGCCTCACGGATATCATTTTAATCTGAGCTTTCACTGACATTTCATACATCAGACTGCTAATGACATTCCACTTCATACACTACACACATGTAGATTTAGTCCCTGAATGTGTATATCAGAGAGACACTGAAAGCCTGCGGATACATCTGCTTCTGCATGTGCCACGAGCCTCTGCTCCACACACACACACACACACACACACACACACACACACACACACACACACACACACACACACACACAATGCCCGCGACTCTCAGGGGGAGCCTCTTCACTCACAGCGCCATCTTAGAACAGACAGCAGCTGAGCTTGGTGCCAAATCGGATTCCGCTCAGGCGCAGGCTGTGGCGTTTGCTTCCATCCCGGGCCATCATGCACCTCTCCTGTGGTAGCTTCCTTTCCCTCAATCATCTCCCTCTCCACATCCCTCTTTTTCGGCGGAATCTCTGTCCAGGTTCCCTTCAATGTTTATTTTTGTATTCACTTTAATTCACAGCAGCTCAATTTCAAAAGACACAAGGAGAGTAGTGACACAAGACACAAGCCAGCTAGGGGCATCATAATGATTAATCTGACTTAATAAAGACGACTGCAAAATGGCAAAAGTGATCAAAGTGAAACAGCTATCATTTTTGCTTGTTTTTCCCCTTTGTTTTCTTACATATTGGGTTCAAGAACAGAATTTAGGTAATTGAGTTCTTTTTGCTATTTCAGGTTTATGAGCAAACATTAACTTGTCTGGTGTGGCAGTTATTTTTAGTGAGAGCTCATCAGAAATCTGCATGCGTATGATGAGATGCACAGGCAGTTTATAGACTCCATATTATTCTGCATCGTTTAGCTCGCCGTTAACAACACATGGGGACAGCTGGGACGTCACTGGAAGAGTCCAGGCAGAGCCTTTAAAATAGTCCTATTTTCACTTTCTCTCTTCCTCCTCCTCCTCCTTCTCCTTCGCCTTCTCCTCCCCGTTCGCGGCCCCCTGCCAGTCAGCAGACATTTTCTTTTTTTGGCGTGCGTGCCGGTGCTCAGCTTGTCTGTTGACGGAATCGTGACAGCATCTGAGATTCCCGTCGCTACCACTGCCGCCCGCTCGTTGCTAATTCCTCTCGCGCAGCGCGGGTGCTGGCAGCTCAGCATCGTCTGGCACTGCGGTCTACCCCAGTGCCCGGTCCGCCTCCACTGTCAATCACTCAGCTGTCACGGCCACTCGACCGCCCCCCCCCCCCCCCCCCCCCCCCCGTCAACACACACACACCACGGCCACCACCGCCTCCGCCGCCGTCGTGGCCTCAGCCTCACCCGTCTGGCAATGCCCCCAGACTTCAGACACACCTCTGCACGCCCCCACCCCAGCAGTGCACAGTGATGCTCATTAAGCCTGATTTATACTTCCTGCGTAAAGGGCATCAGACAGACTCTGGGCGGCACACTGGCCCTTTCCAAAGCAGGCTGGCAGGACAGGTTAGAGGAGCGAGGAGGAGCTTATGGAAATGGATACGGCCTAGAGCCAGGTCTCTACTGCTGATCTGTCTGGTGTGAGTGTACCTTGATACTGTGCAGTGTGTTCCAGGGGCCCACATCATCTGCCAATGATTTCAAAACATAACCAGAAATATTCTTGCAAAAGAAAACAGTCTGGAGTCTGGTACAGGAATATTCAGTCAAAGTTCTGATTTGATTTCCACATGAAAATCACACACCACTCCAGTGATTAAATCCCTGCCTCGGCATATTGACATATTGATAACTGCAATGTCATTGTTGCTTTCCTTATGCTTCACCGGTTGAGCAGTGTATAACATTAACCCATATGGACATCCACTGCAGTGCCATCATCACCAAAAGACCCACCACTGATCACATAATTTCAGCTTTTGAGCCAGACAGTGGAGTACAATTCTCCCATGACTTCCTGGTAAACTGCAGCCAGCAGTTCTCTCTCCCTCTTCACATGTGCTTCTGCTGTCGAGCCACTGCGCAATGAGACGACGAGGGGAGACAAAGAGATGGAAGCTCATTTTCATACCAAGAGGAAGGGGAATAACTATAATTTACATCCTGAAATGAGCGATCGCAAAGGATCCATTAACGGGAACAACTGACTTTTGCCATGACAATTGGCTTTTAGTCAGTCATTGTGGACTACAAGTGGACCTCCTTTCAGTGCAGATTGTATGACAGGATTTCACAGAAATACAAAATGGGTAAATGGTAGCTGCAGGTAATGGCAGAACACACTGGAGTTGAAGGGCCTGCTGACGGACATAAGGGTGGCGGCAACAATCAACTCCATTAAGTTACATTTGGCTTCTGGAGTGCTCTTGACAATAGGCAGGATCAACATGCTTTGCAGAAAACTTAACCAGGTTTCCAGACCCATGAACGAGAAAGCTTTCATACACTTCCCCTTGTCTCTCCCAATAAGGGAAAATCAGTTGAAGTCTATGGTCTATGGTGCACATGGAGTATCCAGGAGAGTGATGGGAAAGGTTTTCAGGGGTGATCTTTTTTCTCAATGAGCCTGTGAGAATGTGAGGGACCGAGGCGGCAACCTCACGTTTTGGGATTTGGGCGACTCGAGTCGGTGGTGAAGTCAGGAAGAAACGTGCAGGAGATTATTTTATTTACACAGGGGATCCTCTTCATCAACCCCAAAAACATGTCCACAAAATAAACAAACATAAATCAAAAAGACAAACGCACTCAAAGTGCTACAAAAACTATGCGAACTCTACTAGGCACAGTCTAGGCACCAACACTAGGCACCAACACTAGGCATGAAACACTAGGCACCAACACTAGGCACCAACACTAGGCACCAACACTAGGCATGAAACACTAGGCACCAACACTAGGCACCAACACTAGGCATGAAACACTAGGCACCAACACTAGGCATGAAACACTAGGCACCAACACTAGGCACCAACACTAGGCATGAAACACTAGGCACCAACACTAGGCATGAAACACTAGGCACCAACACTAGGCATGAAACACTAGGCACCAACACTAGGCATGAAACACTAGGCACCAACACTAGGCACCAACACTAGGCACCAACACTAGGCATGAAACACTAGGCATGAAACACTAGGCACCAACACTAGGCACCAACACTAGGCACCAACACTAGGCATGAAACACTAGGCACCAACACTAGGCATGAAACACTAGGCACCAACACTAGGCACCAACACTAGGCATGAAACACTAGGCATGAAACACTAGGCACCAACACTAGGCACCAACACTAGGCATGAAACACTAGGCACCAACACTAGGCACCAACACTAGGCATGAAACACTAGGCACCAACACTAGGCACCAACACTAGGCATGAAACACTAGGCATGAAACACTAGGCACCAACACTAGGCACCAACACTAGGCACCAACACTAGGCATGAAACACTAGGCACCAACACTAGGCACCAACACTAGGCATGAAACACTAGGCATGAAACACTAGACACCAACACTAGGCACCAACACTAGGCACCAACACTAGGCATGAAACACTAGGCATGAAACACTAGGCATGAAACACTAGGCACCAACACTAGGCACCAACACTAGGCACGAAACTGTATCCACGCGTCTAAGTAGAGATTTCACTTAACCTCACAGCCTCTTCTCATGGAATGAGGCACCTTTAAATAGTGCAGCCACTTGGGCCCAACCATTGTAGTGGGGGAGTCCAAGTCTCTCTCCCGCTCTTGCGGGGCAACATGAGTGACTCATTTCAGGGCACCGGTGGGAAGTGGGGATTTCACCTTCTCACAGAGCCTCATTCACAAGTAAACCATTAGCTGCATTTAAACCATAAGTCATAACAACATATACGTGCCCAGTACTCCCTACACCCCAACAGGCACATCACTCCGGAGACAAACCCCAAAGTCAGCTCAATGGATGACAAAAGAAGTCTCCAAACTTAAGAGAAAATGAAGAAAGCGTAGCGCCATTTCCAGCGTGATGAGAACGGGGAACTAAAAAACCTAAATAGATGGGAGGATGCAATTGGGGTTTGAGGGGATTAAGAGAGACTGAAAGAGGCGATAGACATCTGGAGACAGAAATGTGAGGCATGGCACGCCATAGCCCTGGTGGGTACAGTATGTGACATGCATCATTAATGGCCGTGATTAAGAGGAGCCATCCTGGCTGCCCCACCCAGCTCATCTCTCTCTCTCAGTGCTCTCAGCACTAATGATGCTGGGCCCATACGCTCGGCTAATTACACAAATGACATATACCAATGCTGCCTGAAAGCAGAGTGTGTGTGTGTGTGTGCGCGTGTGTGTGTGTGTATGTGTGTATGTATGTGTGTGTGTGTGGTTGTGTGTGTGTGTGAGAGTGAGTGAGAGAGTGAGTGAGTGAGTGAGAGAGAGAGAGAAAGCGCATATGTCTATGTGTGAGAAAGGAGACAGTGTGAGAGAGTGTGTGTGTGTGTGTGTGTGTGTGTGTGTGTGTGTGTGTGTGTGTGTGTGTGTGTATGTGTGTGTTGAAGGGGTGTGGTTGCAAGAGAAAGAGAGAGGAACAGAGAGACATAAAAGACAGAGAGACACAAAGGAGAAACAAAGAATGATAGACGAAGACAGACTTTATTTTGGACCGTACTCCCTGGCACACAGCCCAGCTGAAGGCGAACCCAACCTTATGAACTTGTCTTGTCTTATCCAAATGTTGAAATGAAACCTACTGCACTACCAGCTCAGCGTTGCCATGTTGGCCCGGACGTCTTCTCGCCTTCTTATACGGGTCTTGTTGTTATCTGTCGTGGGCATTGTGTGCGTTTCCTGTTTAATCACCCAGGCACATTTCCGCGCTGAAGGTGACACTGATACTCGCGAGCCTCGAAAAAACAAAAAGTGTCACTAACACGAGGAGCAACAGGATCCCTGGGTGGCGGCACAACACACTGCTCCTCACGGCTGCAACCCATCCAACATCCTTTTGAAGACACTGATTGTGTTCCCCTGCAATTTCAGGGATAGAAGCCTAATCTGGCTTTAAAGCAGGGTTTCTGGAGTAATTAGAGCTTGTCGTCAGTAATTAACGGAATTAGGTAGACCGCGCTATTATAAATTACAAGGGGTAGACACAACGACAATGTTGGTGATCGAGCGGGGGGAAATATTAACCACACATTAGATAAATCTGAAAGCCAAGTCTTAAGCAACACACAACTCATTCATTTTCACTTAATTGTTTTTTACCCCTTTAGAACAACAAGTACAGGCAATAAATTGGATTAGATGTAACCCAAGCACTGAGGGAAACCCGATACCCTTAGACCTGAACACCTGCTGCCTGCCAGTACAGATACGTGACAGGCTGCCTCTCTCTCCGACAAGCAGCTCACAAATCTCTCTTCCAGACTTTCTCTTTTCTTCAGGATTTGCATGGTTCTTCTCATAAAAACCTTTTTACAGTGCTATTTTTGGGGGGGGGGGGGGTCGGGAATAGGAAGAACCAGTGGGGGAAAATGCGATGTTTGAAGGGCTTGGATCAAAGTGCAGTTTGGCAGGTTGAATGTGGGCTTCCGGTAGTTAAGATTAGACGCTGCACAGGACACGAGGCTTTGTGTCGACTGGTTTTATCAAAAGGCCACCGGCGCGCCGAGTTCGAATGACATACATAGAGAAACACACACACAAGGCGGGGACATTATTTAAGTGCCGCTCTTAATGAGGCAAAGGGGTGCAACAGTACACTCACCAAATGTGACCATACACACACACACACACACACACACACACACACACACACACACAAATGTCTTTTTTGTTTCATCTGAGATGCCTCCATACAGGCCCGTATCTGAGGCTGCTTTTCCCGGGTAATGGATATGACTTCCTGTGTCCCAGCCCTGATGGATGACCGAAGCTAACAGTACAAGAAGTAAGGAACAAGGGAGGTTTTAGACAGAGAGCCACACTTCAAGCATGCATCTTTGTCATGCCGCACATCCATCCATTTCCTGTCCCTCTCTCGCTCGCTCACTCCCTCGCTCACTCACTCATTCTCTCTTTAGTCGCTGTCAGCAGTGGCAACACTAACAACAGAAAAAAGACTGACGGTTGCAAACTCATAACAGTCTTACCTCCACTGGAATAAATTTGCTACTATGCCCTTTCCTACTTTAAGAGAATACTCTCTCTCCTCTCTGTCTCCCTCTCTCTGTCTTTCTCTTTCTTGTGTATGTGTGTGTATGTGTGTGTGTGTGTGTGTGTGTGTGTGTGTGTGTTTATAGAAGGAGGTATTTGGTTCTAAATACTCGGGCATACACATTTCGAATCTCCTTCATTTTGACGCGTCTGACATTCAATTTTCCTTCAGTTCTCCTTCCATCTCCCTTTTGCTCCTTCGTTGCTGTTTCATGCCTCCTTCAATCGCTCTCTCTGACTCTGGCTTCCTCTGCCTGAAAAGAGAGAAGATGCACTGCGGCCTTGAGCAGGCTGAGCACACGAAATTCAGAGGCTTCCCTTCGAACTTCGAGTCTATGTGGGTGGGATACGGCAGAGGAAGATGAAACGCCAACCCCACCTTTAGAAGAAAAGGGGTGAGGGAGGAAAAAAGAAATTGACGGATCAAAAAAACAGGAACTTTCAAGATCCCGCTTAAAGACGCTGTGTTCTGAAGAAGTCAGACCTTTCCTAAAGAGAACGGTTAAGAATAGAGTAAAGCCTCATGTTGGTGCAAGGCATTTTCTTTTTCTCACGCTCTAAAACAGCACTTTGTCTTGGGTCTCACAGACCTTAATGCTGGTGAGGACTCGCCTGTTTGATGAACGGGGAGGTGGTAATGCGGGTGGTACTGAGGAAGTGCAGCAACTCTGAGTTAAAGGGAAAGTCCGCAATTCTAACGCAATACACTTTTTTGTCAAACTCAGCGAATTGCTCGTCACGGTCCTCTAGCTCTCCGTTCAGTGTGTGTGCGCTAGAAATAACTACAGTGTTCATGCACAGTCCTAGCATTGTAAACGAGAAACAAACACAGTGGTATATGCCATAAACAATTTCAACACGAAAAAGAATGGTGTCATTTGATTGCCTTTAGACCACAACCACGTTAAGATGTCCGCTTCACCGCATGTTTGAGACATTTCCACCCAGCACTGAAATTAAAAACACACACACACAAAGAAAAGGAAAAGAAAACAGCTACAGTTTCACATGGGATAGTGCAGATGCAAATAACACGTCATGGTTTCTCAGTGTCTGGAAGGACATGACATATTTGTGTTGTGGACTTACATACGCTTACATTATCCTGTGCAGACCAATGCAGGAGCTATCTGTTTGTGTTGAAAAACCGTGTCTAGAATTATGACTTCATAACCATGATATACCGAATATTCCACACTTAATAATCACTTACTAATAATCATTTTATAAGCCTTTATAGTGATGACGTTAATACGTTTATGCACAATCAAAGTAACACCACTTACTCAGATATGTTTTGCGAGGACATGATGGCCGCAGGTAGTAATGGCCTGTGAACCAGAGGCACACAACATGATGCATAGAACAGTCTGTGCTCTAATTATCCCATTTGTGGCCCAACATCAGCAGGGCCACTCAGCTTCTCTCCATGTAGCCAAACAGGCCCAGAATAATCCCATTTCACACAAAATGAAGGCAACACCCATTATGGACGTGATAGTGGAACAAGGGATAATGGATGACACGGCATTCGGAAGCAGAAAATAATGTGGTGGTTATGTGGCCGCGATGTGACCTGAACGCCGTGAAGTCCATTTTCCTGCTTACACTACTGTGGCCAAAACTGACTTGTTTGTAGAAGTACTTCTTTCTGTTTTTTCTTAACTTACAGGACAAACTGCCGTTACTAGTTCTAAATGGATGGTTGCTATGGCCAAAGTCCTCCTGTTGCCAAGCTGGCATATCCCAGCATTCCATTAAGCCTTAGCTTTGTAAAACCACTGTTGGTCCTAAACTATTGCTATTGCTACTCACTGTATTTCTGTCGGTCCATTAATCTGTAACTCTGTCACAAAAAAACAGTTAATTTAAACTTCACAATGAACAAAATTGATATGTAATTGATGTAATTGACTGATATGTAATTGTAATACGGCCAAAAAACTGGAATTACCCTACTTCATAGGTGTGCAAATATCTACACAATGCATCAGAACGGGAAATTCAACCAAACTGTGGTAACAATAACCTTTTTTTTCTTTGTTTATATGGAGACACAAAACAGACAGTAGTATTACTCTCCCTGTAATAGAGCACAACATGGCACAACACCATGCTAAAATTAATTATTTGAAAACTCTCAGCTATCTGCTTCACTAAATTCTATGGCGTCAGTTTAGTGCCAAAACTCACACGCGCGATAAACGTCTATTCGAGTGAATTTCAGGTTTTCGCAAGCGTGAATTTCTTCTGCGCACTCAATTTTAGCAGCCGCGAGAGGAAATTCAACAACTGCGAGCGCAGAGACTGACATACTCTCTCGCGAAAACTTGGTCTGCTCGCTCAAATTTATAATACGCTCTCGCGAAAACTTTATCTGCTCGCTCGAAAGTATGACTTTTGGCAGTGTGTGGGCGTGAGTTTTGGCAGTGTGTGGGCTGGAACCAAAGGAGGACTAGCTCTTCTGTGGTCCTGATCGTTGAGGTTTTGACAGAGTCTCGTAGTCACGTCACTCACTTCAACCAAACTCCGGTAAGTAGCTGCATACATAGACATATATACATATATATGTACATATATATGTCTATGGCTGCATATATATATGGTGTATGGTGGGCTTAAATATCAGTTTTCACCATACATATATACAGCTACTTACCGGAGTTTGGTTGAAGTGAGTGACGTGACTACGAGATTTGTCAAAGCCGACAACTGTTTAGCTACATATGAAAACTGATATTTATTGACGAACCGAAGTAACGGCACCCATTAAAGCTGTTTTGATTCAATACTAGTGGTGGATGTGGCATTTGACCCACGATCACTTTATTTATTCCAGGAAGTTCTCGTGACAGTCGATGTTATCTGCCAGTAGGTAACATAGTTAGCTACTAGCTATCTTTAAGCTTGCTGTATTTATTCAAAATGTGTTTAATGGGTACCGTTACTATCAGTCTTCACCATACAAAGACATATGTAGCCACTTAACGGAGTTTGGTAAACGGTTGTCGTGAATATGACTCTCCTGCTGTCAAATCAAGACCAATCAGAAAAGAGCCACGTTCTCCTTTGGTTCACGCCCACACACTGCCAAAACTCACGCCTACACACTGCCAAAACTCACGCCCACACACTGCCAAAAGTCATACTTTCGAGCGAGCAGATAAAGTTTTCGCAAGAGCGTATGATAAATTTGAGCGAGCAGACCAAGTTTTCGCGAGTGGCAGGGCAAACCCACCACGGCCCACCAAGCGGGATAGCCTGGTCGACTCTTGATTTATATTTAACAACAGATATTATGAGTAGCCAAGAGCAGCCTCAACAACAAATAAAATAAAATCACCTCTGCTTTAGCAACAATACTCTCCCAAAACCACAATTAGCAATGACTCCGAGTGATCTGACAGGACAGTCAGGACTAAAAGCATTCAGAAGCCCATTTGCCTATGTGCTAATGGAGCATATTGCTGGAAACATCGGCCTAGAAACAACTGTTTTCCTGCATCAATGCAGAATATCAACAGCACACGATGAATACAACGGTTGTCAGTGATTGCCTCCGCTTCAGTCTGAAGAGAAAGCGCTAGAATGCTTACACACACACACACACACACACACACACACACACACACACACACACACACACACTCCATCTGCAATATTGTAGCCCATCTCATTCGTCCTCCTCCTCGCTACACAGGGATCCCTACTGTGTCGGTTGAATTGGATATGATGGTTAGTGCCTAGTGTGTTGAAGACAAACTGGTTTGTGTAGGTGTGTGCGTGTGTGTGTGTGTGTGTGTGTGTGTGTGTGTGTGTGTGTGTGTGTGTGTATGTAGACAGGAAACTGAGAGTATATAGCACATCCATGGTTTCCCAGACTATGGGATGTTCACGGGGGCCACGCACATTGGGCACATCAGGCTGCTATCTAAAGATGCGGAGATGGACACTCATGCATTCAGTGTGGCCTGTTGAGGAGCGAATACAAAGAGGTGATCGTGGCTGTACTGGAGAACATGCCTGAATAACCACACAAAGAGACTCATCTGCCGCCGATGAATAAATCAAACGCTCGCAGTCACCTTGAGAAAAATCCTAAATGTCAACATCATAGAAAAATTCACAACTCTCTTTTAACACCAGGGAGAAAAAAAAACATCACACATACATACACACATACAGACACACACACTTGTGGGCCGTCAAACATAATTTGATATAAACACACGTGCACAAACACACACACACTCACACACACACACACACACAAGCCCAAATGTGTTATGGTGAGACAGACACAGAGATGTACTTTGCAGTTTGTACATCACTCCGATTTCACACATGTTAAACAGAACACACACACAGAGACACACGCACACACACACACACACACACACACACACACACACACAATTTTGGTCTCCAACATGGTGCTTCACAAACGTTGACGCCTGTCGCTTCTGTGCTCTGTCTTTCCGGGAGCAAATAATGCAAATAATGGCAGAATCCTTATGCATATTCAGGACACCACAGAGGCATGATGGGAAGCAGTAGCGGGTGCCAGACCACAGACGAGCGGAGAGCAGCACAGACCGAGAGAACAGAAGGAGCTGTCAGAGAGAGAGAGAGAGGGAGGGAGAGAGAGAGAGAGAGAGGGAGAGAGAGGGAGAGAGAGAGGGGGAGAGAGATGGAGAGAGAGGGGGAGGGGGAAAGGGAGAGGGAGGGAGAGAGAGAGGGGGAGAGGGATATGGAGAGGAGGAGAGAGAGAGGGAGAGGGAGAGAGAGAGAGGGGGAGAGGGAGAGAGCGATAAAGCTGGAAAGACAGAGAGGGCAACAGGAGGGGAAAGGCAGAGGAAGAAAGAGAGTGGTAGACTGCTGAGAGGGCAAGAGTAAGGGAGAGGGTGAGAGAGAGAAAAGAGAGAGAGAGAGAGAGAGAGAGAAAAGGAGAAGAGAGAAGCCGAGAGGCTAGAAGTCAAGTTGACACTAAACCTGCTCTTTTCGAGGCCCCGCTGACTCAATTATCCTGGCAATACTAATAATGCTGAGGTCTGGCAGCGTCAGCACGCCGCTCAGCAGAGCTGGCACCACCACCACACAGGCCAGAGACGCGTCGCACCGCCTCACCCCGGGCCGGGCACCGAGTACTGGGCACCGGGCACCGCAAGGCTGGGGCGCTTTCACCTACTTGGACTCCTCGACCATCTTGAGTTGAAATTGCACCTGTGACACTAGTGTCACCAACACACACACACACACACACACACACACACACACACACACACACACACACACACACACACACACACACACACACACACACACACACACACACACATTCACAGACAGATTACAACTGCCCACACACAGGCACAGACACACAAACTCACATGTTTGCTGACACACCACACATACTCCACCTGCAGAAACAAACACACACACAGAGAGAACCTCCAGCTACTTGCACTCACACACACACACACATACACACACACACACACACACACACACACACACACACACACACACACACACACACACACACACACACACACACACACACACACACAGTGAGAGATAATGTCAGGGCCAAGCTGAGCATGTCTGAGGAGTTGACCCTTTAAGAGGATTCCTTCACTCCAGACCATTAAAGCCAGTCCCCCATACTACATTCTTAGCAACTCTTCATATTACATAAGGGATTACAGATACTAGAGCTACTTATCTAGCCACCGCCGATGCTAAATCACCACCTCGTTCCCAGACAAACCCGACTACCGGTGACCTTTTGGGATCAAACTTTCTCCCGAAATGAAAACATGTTCATGTTTGCCATTCTCACTAAAAGAGCAGAGTATAAATATCAATCAGAGTGATGGTTTAAAAGGGCACGTATGAGGAGATTACTGTTCCATGAGTAAATTCCACTGCATCTGGTTCCTTAGGCTTGCCTCAGGGAGCCTCCCTGAGTCAGGTCAAATGGCTGGATTGGTTCTACAGGAGAAGCACCACTGGGCGTAAAAACGGGCAGAATATGGCACATGGCCCAATGCGAAACGGGGGATTCTACACCCGTTGGATGACGTGGTAGTACAGCACCTCAAGTTAGCGCACTGAGAGATGGAGTGGTAATTAAAGGGCAACAGCCTCAGAGGTGTCCTGTTATATGAACATACTGGACGAGCTGGAGGCAAATAACTCCACGACGGCAAGCGAACACAAGTCAATTTTGTCATTGATATCGGTGTGACCCAGGATGAAACAGGTCAATGAAAGTGTAGTAAGGTAAACAACAATATGTGAAGTGTATACTTTATTATATGTAGTGCATACTTTCAGCCAAAGGAGGAACATTATACCTTACGTCCCGTCTCATGTCATTGCATGATGTGGCTTTAACTTCTCAAAATGATCAGCATCATCCAACACACTTGGAATCAGTGCCTGAAGTGAAATATTTCCACTGTGTGACTGCTGCTGTTCATGAAACACTATGATGGCAGGAGTCACTCTCCTTAAAATGATCTACTATAATTAATATTTGTTTCCAGGATCTTAATTAAAGCAGCAATAAGTAGTTCTGTTCCAAAACTAGCAAGCGAACTACCTAAAAGACATGCAAAAACCTTGCAAACACCACCAACAGCCCAGTTGGCACTGAGAGGCTTGCCATCACACTAACTGGTGTCTTTTGGCAGATTAGCTGGCTATGAAAGCTTTTCTTCCATTTTTGCAGGGTGTTCCAGCCTGGAACACAGAACTACATAGTGCATATCCTGGATGGCTAGTGGGAAAGATATGGGTGTTTATCCGTCCTTTGCATGAATATATGCTATCACAATGAATCTGAGGATGGTACCAAAACTAGTTGCCTATAAAACCATGCCTCAAAAAGTGTCAAATTGTTGCATAGTGTTCCTTTAATGAAGGGTTTTCAGAGAATCAGCTTTCACCGGAGCTTTCAGATCTTCTCCATCACTTTCAATGTTTGCCAGCCAAACACAAAGATTCCAGGAAAATATCAATTCTGAGACAAAGACATTATGCATTTTAAAATAGATAGTCTGGTAGCAAATCTAATTGGATTTTGGCTTTCCTGGGACTGAAGCGGCCTACTTAAAGCTACCTGCCTGGTTGATATTTTTATTTTGTTATTACGACTTCCTACTTGAACAGGAGCTATTGAGGGAAATTTAAATTGGGCCTCATCCTATGATTCATTATTCCAAAGTAAGCCTGAAGTAGGCTGTACAGAATTCACCATATTTTTTTGACAATAGTGATAAAGAAGAACATCTGCAAGAAATGTGCTCATGATTATCTACTGTTTGCTCCGTATTCAATGTTCCTGAGGCTCAAAATAAAATTACAGACGGGGGCCTTGAAGACAGCTTTCTTAGAAAAACCACCTCAACATATACGATGCTTAACATCACTGAGAAGAAAGGACAAGAACAATGTAGTACCTTTTAGCTGCTTTAGCATGATAACTTACATGAGCTTCAAACATGAATTCTCAGACAGTCACACAATGTTGATTGTCAATACTAACAGGAAGAAACGAATGAGCTGGAAGCACATGGCGCATTGATGAGCCATTTCTCAAGCAGTCAGATGAGACAGAAAACAAGATGGAGACAGAGATGCGTGGTGCACGCAGTCTCCTTAAACAGGAGGAAAAAGGAGGTGTTGTCCTCATTAGCGTATGTGTGGCGTTGTGCACATGCTCCATCCATCTCTGGAGATCAGCGTTCATGATAATTGACCATGAAAGAAAGCAATCAGTGTTATGTAAGCAGAGGAACAACCCCCACCCCCCCCCACCCAGTCACTCTTCTGCGGCTCCCCTCACGCTACCAGTGGAGGACGAGGGACTTGGGAGGCACTGGTCAGAATGACTGCAGGAAAAATGTGAGCTGAAAGTGAAAAGGTTTGCCTGGTGGTGATGTTAGACGCAGGTTTGTATGTTTCAGTAACGGTTCACGGAGAAGAGTGGTCTGTTAAAGAGAGAGAAAGAGAGGGGGGGAGAGGGAGAGATGGGAACATGCAGCAATTCCACTTTCACATGCAAATATCTGTTTTTGTTTTGTTTTTGTTGTTGTTGTTCGCGCTTTCACTTTTTAATGGCTTTGACTTGCTATTTTCTGCTTTCACTATGCAAATGTGAGTATTCTGTGTTGAAAGTGATGCTGTTCGTGGTGACCACCGTGACTGTCACATCAACACTGATTGTAACACTTCTGGTAATGAGAAATGGCAGCATCTATGTGCTGCTAAATCTCTCTATTCCCCTCACTCTCTATGCCAGTCTCCCTCTCTTTCTCTCCCTCTCTCTCTCCTCACTCTGTAAATAGGTTTATTTATTTTTTAAATACATGGTTTTAAAAGTCAAAGTCTCTCTCGCTCCAGGACTTTGTATATATATATTTTTTTAAATACCACCCCCCCCCCCCCTCAGTAGCAGGGCTGGGGGGTGTTGCTGGGGGGTCTTAAGTGCTGCTAATGTTTGTAAATACTCTCATCGGCAGCGCCTTCATCATCCAGAGCAAACACAGCCATGATGGATCCAATCAGCTCCTCAAACACAACTATACTTAAAGGGCTGCATAGGGGAATGAGGCCTGAAGGTTATTATCAACTCCCTCTGGAACTCTTTTGCTTTCTCCATCGCTTTTTTCTAGCTTCAAATCAGCTCAGAGCAGTCTTTCAGACAGAGAGGTTTCATGCATCAGACTAAATCCTTGACCTCTCTTATAGTGAAAATAGTGCTCTACAGACGCTTACGGACCAAACAGTTCTGGGGACTCATTGAGAGGAACTACCCACTACGTAACATCCACACCGCCAGTAGGAACGCTGAATTAATGTAATGTGAACATTAACAGAGCGCTCACACAACTGGGAAAAAGAAACTAAGATGGCAGACCAAACTCCATACATGGCTGTGTTTGTGTATATAACTTGTGTATAACTGTGTGGCCTTTTTCCCTCTGATTTTTTTTAAAGTAGAACAAAAAAGGGGGTATTAACTCTGACAGTTCTAAAAACTATGAAAAAGTTCCTCCGGTCTGAAAGTACATCATGACTGCAGAGTCCATTTATAGGTGGTATCTCAGATGGCATAGACTTTCTCCCAAAACCCTTCAAAAATCCATGCTGCCTAGAGCACTGTCAAAATCCCTCCCAGATAGTCTCGCTTTTCCTAAGGGCAAAGTGTATATTCAAGGCGCATATTCTGATAGCACTTACAGGGCATTTAAGATTGCTAACCTTTGCCCTTTGAACTTTGAACCCTGTGTTTCCACGTTCAAGGCATTACATGCATCACTGACCCAGGGCGAACATCAAAAAGAGGACCTGTCCTCTGTTCTGGGATCAGAGGCAGGGAGCGAGGTGGCCCCTACATCCTGCTGTTCCACACACGCAGGCATCTGATCAAGGAAGGGGGTCTGGAGCTCCTAGGAGCACTCCTGCTAATTAATCACAACACACAGAGAAGAGAGAGAGACAGAAAGAGAGAGAGAGAAAGGAACAGAGAGAGAGAAAGAGAGATCAAAAGTGAGAGAGAGTGAGAAAGGAGAGAGAGAAGAAAGGAGAGAGAAAAGGAGAGAGAGAGAGAGCAGCCAACTGGGGCACGGTAGTAAAACGGGGAGCTGCACGGAACACGCTGTCTGCAAACTCACGGTGACGAGCGTAACGGCAAATACCAAAGATGTAGGTCACTCGTGAATGGATCCATTTTGAATTACTATAAACCTCTGGTCAAGTGGGATGTGGAAATGTTCAGGGAAGCGGTAATTATTATTGAGATTGGGGCACAAACAACTTCCTATTGCGTTCAGTCTCTGTACAATTAGCACAACAGCCACCATAACTATACCTACTGTGATATCTTACACGGATAACTCTGACTAGTATTTTCAGTGACTTGCAAGTGAATGATTCCAATAACACCATCTAAATGTCTTGTCTCTCAAGGGTAAACAACACTCCTGTCCTCCACTGATGTAAACCCAGGGACCAGATTAACAGCAGAATACTTAATGTACATCAGATACGTGACAGACACACCCGCTGATCTGCTGTCAATGGAGATGCAAATGGATTTTTCGGCAGGCGGAAGGTTGACAGCAGGAGAGGTCACACACAGAGGGACGCTGGATGCCAGCTACGCCACGCCATGCCACGCCACGCCACGCCACGCAGAACAAGCAGGTTAGTCATCATGCCACCCAGCATGCAAGTGGGCACAGAAGTCAAGGAGAGAAACACACTTTCTCTCCATCCATCTCTCTCTTCTCATCGCACCTCTCTCCTTCTCTCTGTCCATCTATCTCTCTTTCTACCTCCCTCTCTCTCTCTCTTGCATGCACTCACATGCACACACACACAATGTGGTCTATCTCTCTCTCTCTCTCTCTCTCTCTTACACACACTCAGACACGCACACTAAGGTCCATCTCTCTCTTCCCCCTCTCTCTCTCTCCTTCTCTCACTTCTGTTCTACCCCTCCATCCATCCACACATTGATCCATCTGTCCAGACCTCCATCTAGAGACCCCGCTAATGATAGCTAAGTGAGCCCAGAGCAGCTACTCTGAACACTGTGGGCCTCAGCTGCCGTCGTCACCTTGTTTGCAGTCTGCACACAGGTTGAAAATCATGCACCCTTCTGCATGCCTAATCAGGCTCGTCACCAAGAGTCCTGGTCGCGTAACGGAGAGCCCCAATACCACACAAGGCAACCTGAGAGGCTTTCGGCGTTTCTGTTGACGTGTCTGGCATCAGTGCGTGTTTTCGGAATGCCCTGGTGAAGGGCTTTATAAGCAAACTGTGTGTCAATCGTTTGAATAACATCAAGGCTGTGAGACTTTCAGTCGACACACTAAGCCAGTGCATATACTGTGGCATTAACTTTAACTGTACCACGCTCTCCTCATTCAAACTGGAAGCTGTCATTAGCCATTGTTGTGGGTTTCGGAGTTACGTAATGTAGTGTCTCTGAGAGGCTCTTTATGCTGAGATGATGTGTGTGTGTGTGTGTGTGTGTGTGTGTGTGTGTGTGTGTGTGTGTGTGTGTGTGTGTGTGTGCGTTTGTGCATGTGTGTGTGTGTCTGTGAGTGTGTGTGAGTGGGGGGGGGGGCAGAGTGCTCCTGCAACTACACGCACCCTGCCGCAGTGTGAGTTGGAGAGCCTCTGGGGTCTTTGTTTGCTGTTAATTCCCTTTTGTTGTCAGACGAAGGGTCAGTTTGAAGAACTGTTCAACACACATACAAACTGGTAATTCATACAGAAAGAAGCACACACACACACACACACACACACAAACTGGTTATTCATAGAGAAGCATGTATACACACAAGCACTGTTACACCACACACCCTCACACTCATACACACACTGAGTATGTGTGCAGTGTGTGTGTGTATCAGCAGCTGAGCCGGTGGATGTGCGATGTGATCGATGATGGTGTGAAAGGTCCGCACTGGCGTTCCAAGGCCGCGTGTGTGTACAGGGATTTACAGGGATTTACCGCAGATCAGATAGGAGCCGCGCACCACTTAGTGGAGATCGGCACCACCGCCGCCGCTGTCCACGCTTCCCCTGTGTGCGCGACAAACAACCCGTCCTTGATCCCGGTGCTCATGGAGATGACCCGCCAGTGCCTCTGCTCTCCACGCCAAAGCCCCCGTTTCATCTACCGCAGAGCCCCCCCCCCCCCCCCCCCACCTCTCCAAAGCTGCTCTTCTGATGGCTAATGAATTGGTTTAGGATTGACGTCAACACTCGCATGTCCACACACATTCAACACACACACACACTCGTAACCCTCACATACCACACACACACACACACACGTAACCCTCAAATACCACACACACACACACACACATAACCCTCATATATTACACACACACACACAGAGAAATGTTACTGATCACTTCTGGGAAGTTGCGTTAGCTGTGCACTGAATCAAATCTCCTCCATTCCTTTGATCGTATTCACTGACGCCCAGCATTCACACGTTCCCTTTGTGTTCTCTCCCATCCTGTCAATAAGCCGTGTAGAGATGTAGAGCGCTATATGGATCTCAGCCTTCATCATACAATAAACAACAGAAGTGGCTCATGCCTCCACACCCATGTGCTTTGGACTGTTTGAAGACGCCAGTGCCATTCCCCTTTAACCCTGAATCTAGGGTTAGAAGTTGTGTGTGCAGACACATACATTCGTGTGAAAAGGCACACATACGCACATAAGCACACACACACACACACACACACACAAACACACTTGTTTCCATCACCCACAAAAAGGTGCTCTAGAAATGGTGTCAGCTCGTCGGTAGAAATTCTCACCAAAATGGCGGCTCGCTTTGAGGGAGAATAGAAATTCAGACATCCCCCCCCCCCTCCCAGCACACACGGAGTCGGAGTGGCAGAGGTATCAGGTGTGGGAGTCAGAGGGGGGTGAGTGAAATATCACCCGTAAAGGGCCCGGCTCTCAGCCTCCTGTCAAACATCCTCAAATCTGAGAGAAAGGGAGAGAGAGAGAGAGAGACGAGGGCCAAGTGTAAGTGGGAACAAAAATGAGAGTGAATGTGAGAGGAACAGACAGAGGGAGAAAGAGAGAGAGAAAGAGAGAGAGGAGGGAGAGCAAGAGAGAGAGAGAGAGAGAGAGAGAGAGAGAAGGAGGGAGAGCAAGAGAGAGGAGGGAGAAAAAAGAGAGAAACTGCTTTTTCTGCCAGGTGAGAGCATTTTCCGCACTCAAGCGTTCATGACCTTCCATCTTCTCCTGGGCTTAACATAATCATTTCTTCCCCAGGCCTGATGAGACGCACTTAAGACTTATTACACTCACGCGCTGATACCCTTTCCTCCCCCGACCACTCGGCCACGGAGGAGAGCTGATTATCCGCGCCCCCCGATGCCAGGCCAGGCCAGGCCACCCAGCTGGACCGGCAACATCGCCGAAAGTGCCACTCACTTAGCCTGAAACAAACTATGTACCCCCCCTTTCTCTCTCTCTCTTTTCTCTATCTTTCCCTCTCTCTCTCTATTCTCTATTTGTCCCTCTCACTCTCTTCCTCTTCATCTATGGATCCCTATCTCCCCTTTTTCTGTGTCTATCTGTACATCTCCTCATCGTCTCTCTATCTCTGTGTCTCTCTACCTGTCTCTATGCATTTTGCCTAAAGAGAAAGGTGATCCTTACCAAACAAGTGGGAAGCACACAATGCCATTTATATTTAATTGAAGCTTTTATCCAAAGTGACTCAGAATACAGTCCTGACACACATTTGTGTCAGCGCTAGTGAATCAAAGAGCTAGTGACCTTAGTATTCTTACACCATGCTCCACTACTGAGCTCCAGCTTAATACAAAACCAAGGCCAGTGTGGTTTCACCCACGCTACGCTAAAAGCAGGTTACTGTGACTTTAAATTGAGACCATTAGCGACACTCTCCTTTACTCTAATGGCGACGCGGTCTGAATTCGAAGGGCGTAAAAATGAGGGCGTCGGATTGAAGGAGGCAAAAAGAAAGAAAGGAAGGAAAAAAAGTGACCATAAATCGTGAAGCATCCTCATGAGGACAAGTCTCACGGAGTCTTGTCTCTCGGCGGACTCCCCCGGACTCGTCCAGTGTCGAAATGTCCCGCGGTCGTTAATTACCACAGCGCCTTGTCTAAATGAATATTTAAGAAGAGGTTAATGAGGGCGGAGCAGGGACAGAGAGAGAAAGAAAGAGGGAGAGGGAAGGAAAGAGAGAGAGAGTGGAAGAGATGGGGGTAAGAGGGAGGGAGAGAAATGGGAGCAGGAAAGGAAAGGAGAGAAAGTCGCAGAGAGAAGGAGAGATAACGAGGGAAAGAAGGAGAAAGGGAGGAAGAAAAGGTTGGAGAGGGGAAGAGAGAGGGAGAGGGGAGGGGGCTTGTTCTGGAGGATTTATGCGGGCCCCAGAGCCCTACCGCAGAGACACAGCATGTTGGGCTGCAGCCTGGGATTCAGGAAAGGCGACAGAGACACAATGGCCATGGATAGAACCTGTGAGCCTACCTCATCGCTCTTGGGCACAGCTAGATGATGGTGTGTGTGTGTGTGTGGGTGTGGGTGTGTGTGTGTGTGTGTGCATGTGTGAGTGTGTGAGTGTGTGAGTGTTTGTGTGTGGGTGTGGGTGTGGGTGTGGGTGTGTGCATGTGTGAGTGTGTGAGTGTTTGTGTGAGTGTGTGTGTGTGTGTGTGTGTGTGTGTGTGTGTGTGTGTGTGTGTGTGAGTTGGAGTGTGTGTGTGTGTGAGTGTGCGAGTGTGCGAGTGGTGTGTATGTGTGTGTGAGTGTGTGTGTGTGTGTGTGTGTGTGTGTGTGTGTGTTGCTGCATGTGTCTGTGCGTGCATGTGTGTGTGTATTTATTTATTTATGTTTGTTTGAAGCACACAAGTCCCTTTGTGTGTGTGTGTGTGTGTGTGTGTGTGTGTGTGTGTGTGTGTGTTTGTTCTAGATTGTCAGTTAGATATACGCAAAGGATTTGATCAACATGAACAAATCAAACAAGTATTGTGTGTGTATAGGCAATCCTGTGAGAGAGAAAAATGCATTTGTAACCTGTGCACAAAAGCCCTTTGAATCCCAGCATGCATTAGAAGAATGCTACATTATATTAGCTGACTAGCTGTTGGCTGAGTGAAGAGCCTAAAGCACACAGCTGAGCTACCAAACATCCAGTTTGTATTGTATTGTTTAAATCATGATCAGGATCAATGCACTTTCAATTGGCCCCAAAATGTTCACTACAGCTGATTTAAGGTTCCAATCTAACTGGGAGGGAAACTCCAATTTAAAGTGTAATTCGGTTTCATGTTGGTAGCCAGCCGCCCGGAGCTTTCACTTTCTAGGACTCGCTAGCATTCAACATTTCCAAAGCCCGAGGGTCCATTTGTGAGAGAAGTGCTCTTTGCACTTTCGATGAAAAAAGAAGAACATTGGTGGGAAAAACCCTAAAGTGGCCTCTTTCACAAAGTCATGGCAAAGCCCGTGCTAACAAGGATTCGATTTGCAATGCTGGCTTGCTCAGACACTGATGTTTTCTGTGGTGTGGACATTTCCATTAGACAACCAGCGCAAACTAGGTCTCCTTTTTCAGGACTATTTATTAACGTTTACTAACAGGTCAGGTCAGGTCAGGCTCATTAATGTTTATTTATGAAGAGAACCGACATACATGGGTCTTTGCAAGAATCTCCAAACATAATTATTGAAAAGCATTATGTTATGTGACAATGTTGATGACGACAAATTCAAAGAATGTTTTTAATGGGACTTTACTTTACGTTCAGTAAACTGCAAGCTTAGCATAGCCTAACTAACTATGCCTTAGTTAGGTCCAGTGAAACAATGTATTCATTTCTGATTGGGCAAGAGGCATTCCATGACTGGGGATAATCCTGGCACAACCTCACTCTGACGTTTTACCACTAGGAGCCTCATCATTCTGCGTTTGATATATATATATAGATATCTATATATTATATACTTGAACCGTTGAATTGTGTAACATCAAACTTCCATTCTTTCAAATCGAGAGAGCAGAATGGCAGGCAGCTACTTTTTTAACGTTACATTTGACAGCTTCTGAGTGAGGAAAGGGAGCAAATGGAGTAGGGGGAATGTTCAAATTCACATGTAACCTGAAGACAGGTGGGTGTACAAATTACGCCGAAAACTATTCACACTTCTAACACTTTCATATGAAAGCCAGTGACATCAAGATGGCTGCTATTGACGGGGTAAGAGGAAATGCCAAATTTGGACCAGCTTTATCACAAGTAACACAGACAGAGTCATGAGTCATATAATCAACCGTCCCACAGTCCAATGTGAATTTAAGGGAACACTTCCACACCCAACATACAGAGTGAATGTGAATGTGGCAGAGCCAGGCTATGAAGATTGCCTTTGGTTTCTTATTGTCACACATCTCTATGTGAGAATAGTCAGTGTCCACAGAAGCCACTTTGACGCGCTCTGCAGTCAGACCCAGGGGCTGCGGCGATGGTGTGATGCACTCTGACCCAGGGGCTGCGGCGATGGTGTGATGCACTCTGTTTCGGTGCCGTCGCCGCCTGCCCACCAGCGGAAACTACGGCTGCATCCACAGAGCCAGTGGAATTCGTCTTCAGTCCTTCCCTTGAGTGGCACGAGCACTCAGCAGATTTCTCCCTTCCTCTCGTGACAAACGCTTTTCTTTCACAATTCATCTCAGTTCCGAAACCCTGTCAAACAGATTGTCTGCTGTCTGATCAAAAACACATTACAGATCTCTCCACTTTTTTTTTTTTTTCAAACGGCTCTGACGCCGCCAAGACACCACGCGGCTAAAAGCATCACTCAAGCAGGCCTGGGCAGCGGTGATGGCTGTTGTTGGCACGGAGCGAACGTTTCTTCGGAATAAAATTAATTTGAGAAACTACCAGAGGAGGCTTCTATCGCAAGAGATTAGCCAGATTGGCGGCAACCCTGAGCACAGAGAATCGCTGAGTGTATATATATAGTGTATGAAAGTTGTGGGGGAATCTGCCGAGAGTCACATGAGAAGATGCCGCCCTTTTTTTCTTTTTTTCCTCTTTTTTTTTGCTACGAAGGAAGGAAATTGGCAAAGCGAGCAAAGTAAGAGGATTAGATATGTAAGCTATTGTATGTGAGTGGAGCGGAAGCTGTGAGTATCTGCAGGCACCCGTCCATGAAGCATAATGATGCAGTGATTGTGTATGCTTTGCTCATCTCCAACAGGCACTGGGGGGAAGGTGGGCGAGGATGCCCTCCTGATTGGTGCGTTCGCTTGGGGGTGGGCTTGTCTCTATGCCATGGTTAGCCAGCGTTTCAACCCCCCTCTTATTTCATCAACTCATCATTCACAACTCTTTTGAAATACACACCCGAGACCTTTCACATGTAGCTGGAGTGATAAGGCCCTTAATGTGGCCAAAAGGGCTCTCTTATAATCACATATATACGAAATCCCAGAGAACAATCACAAGAGTGTCTCTAGGCATTAGCAGCGATGTTCCTGTAAAAGTCCAGCACCTCGTGTGTCTCTTATGAATGCAGATCATCTCTCGTGGCTGGAAGAAGCAAACACTAGGCAGATGAACTGATGATGAACTACAATACCTATATGTGTGGGGGCCAGAATGTTTCTGTGTGCACTTTTATCTACACATGTGCATGCATATGTATGTGCATGCCTGCAACTTTCTGTGTGTGTGTGTGTGTGTGTGTGTGTGTATGTGTCTTTGTTCCACTGAGTATCAGTGACCATTTGTGTGGTCTGTCTGTCTGCCAGTGTGTGCAAGTGTGAATGTGTGTCTGTTCAAGGTGAAAGAAACATAGGAGACAGAGACATTGTGAGTTTACGTGTACAGTCTGTGTGTGTGTGTGTGTGTGTGTGTGTGTGTGTGTGTGTGTGTGTGCGCCATTTCTGGCAGGTAACCCACCTGAGTGTGAACTGCTCGACTGTGGCCGCCGTACTCATGCTGATCTGGAAGCCGACTGTCTGGCCCTGCTTCACTGGGCTCGGCGGCACGGCGATCTCCACGTTATCATCCAGCCTGAGGCGGCTGCCGCTCGCCTTCACCTCTTCCCCGCCCAGCACCACCCGGCCCAGTGGCTGGGCGTTTTGCAGGGCCTCATTTTGGCTCAGACCACCCCCATAGCCCCGGCTCGGGCTCTTCCCCCGGTCTTTGGGCGCGGGGCATTCGCGTCCAGCGCCCTCTGCGGGTAGGATGGAGTAGTACAGCTCCACGCTGGGCGGCGCAGCCTCCTGGGTCCTCCTGCGGGGGCTCTGCGCCGGGGTGAACCAGCTGGTCGGGAGCTCCAGCGCTGCGACACAGATCCCCAGGCTGCCTTCCAGCCGGCACTGGGCCGCGAGAGGCACCTCACCAGGCTCGCGCTGGGCCAGCAGCCTGACGCAGGGCAACCGGATCTCCTCCTCCTCCTCCGCCATGTCCCACCGGCGGCCCGCCAGATAGAAGAGCACCTGGAGCCACGGCCGCTCAGGCGGCACTCTGCGTGCCACCACGTGCGCCCGCACCTTCCAGGCCGGCGTGACGTGAGCGGGCGACGGGAGCAGCGGGGACCCCGGGGCCGAGCCCTGGAGGAGCTCAACGGGGACGGGAGCCTCGGCCGTGAGGTTGGCGTAGCTGCAGTTGATGGAGAGCGCGCCCGATGGCCCCACTGCCTCGGGCAGGTGGATGTAGAGGGGCTCGCTGCGGGTCTGCAGGCTGCCGTTGCGCATGGCCTCCTGGCCGGCCTCGCGGAGGAAGAAGGAGGACTCGGCGCCCTGGAGCTGGCAGGAAACTGGGAGGTACGTCGGCAGGGCGGAGGAAAACTTGGGCGCCGCCTCCACGCCTCCTCGACACTCCACTGCTGCTAGGAGAGAGTGAGGAGAGAGAGAAAGAGAGAGAGAGAGAAAGAGAAAAAGAGAAAGAAGGGAGCTTATATTACTGTCAGTTCTGCTTAGCATTTCATACCCACTCTCTACCGCACCCACTTCTACCGTACTCTACAAGTACTTTTTCTGAACCCACGTTGTTACTTCAGTGGCCTCGGTTTCTTTGTGTGTGTGTGTGTGTTTGTGTGTGTGCGTACCATGACTCACTACAGCCCAAACTCTTAACATTGCAGTATTCAGTAAGATCATAATCTGTGTCTTAAAACAGGACAGAGCCCGGCCACCAATCCATGCTGAGAGTGCTTTAAGCCTCCTCCTCTGCTCTGCCCAATCCCAGGGCTACACCTGACTGTCTGGCCCGTGATTAGGTAGGTGAGCTGGGGCAGTGGCAGCTGTGGGTGGAGGGGTAGAAGGGTGGTTGCAGCCCAGCACGGTTGAAGCAGATGTTTGTGATAACGGCTGGAGCGATTAAAAATAAAAACACTCCACCCACACCCCCAGACCCTCTCTCACTCCATCCACCCATCCCCCTTTCACCCTGTCCCTGGCCCTGATACAGACTGACGAGAGAGAGGAAAATAGAGTGAGAGAGAGAGAGAGACAGCGACAGAGAGAGTGGGGAAGATAATGAAAGAGGGAGAGAGAGAGAGAGAGAGAGAGGGGGTCCATCTGGACAGGACAGGGCCAGGGGCCAGAGTGGGGCAGGGGGGGGGGGGGTCAGCTAAGGGGTGAGGGAGATGCCAGTTATTAGCTCACACATGAGCTCCTTCCATCATCACACACACATGCACACACACACACACACACACACACACAGACAAACTCATGCACACACACACACACACACACACACATCGTACATGAACACACACATTCTGTGCCCTGTTATATAACCAGGAGGAAGAATCTCTGCCACAGACATACACAAACTCAAATCATATATCATGCCAAACCTGCTGTTCAAATTACAGGTCAAACTAACATTTTTCTCAGTTCAAAAACAACATACACTGACACAGGCCCGCGAAAGTGGACATCTACGTTGGCTAGGACTCAAAACAGGCCCGTACACAGACACTTTAACACATCCGGGGTCATCCGGGGTCATGATACAGTAGGTTAATTCAGACCCATAACATGCTAAGTGGAAGCAGCTGATGGCCGCATGTTCCATCCATGCCACCGAGCCGGCCACCTGCTCTGCTAATGCACATCAGGCGCCATGCTGCAGCGGAGGACTGGAAAAGGGATCAGCCCTGTGTTTGGGGGGTGTCAGCGTGATTATATACACACACCTGTGACAGCTGAGGCAATTCAGTGCAGAAATGGCTTCTGAAAGTCACAATGCCCCCTACAAAGTACAAACTTTTCCCAAATGGCGGCAGGTGGGGGGGGGTTAGGGTCTGCATTTCTGAATACCACACACCAGGCAAGAGTCTCGCCACCATTCGTACACACCTTGTGTATCACAGAGGCCGGTTTCCGATTCTTAGCTGGGCTTCCAGTGTCTGTGAGTTTGGTGAGGGGGGGGGCGTCTGACTGAGTGGATGTGTGAAAATATAATGAAGATTCTGGGAGGTGCTGCCTTCCCTGATGTGAGTCTTAAAATGTGTAATAATCTCCCCAGAGGCACCTGGGATCCCATCAGCTATTCATCCAACATGCCGCCCACACACACACACAATACCCCCCCACCCTCCCCAAAATGGAAAGCCCTCAGTGTAGTCATGAGAAGCTGTTCCCACCCCTCCTATGTAGCCTGGAATGCATGGGAGTGAATGTGTGTGTGTGTGTGTGTGTGTGTGTGTGTGTGTGTGTGTGTGTGTGTGTGTGTGTGTGAGACACACTGAGAGGTGAAAGGAGACTAAGGGGCTACCAGGGAAAACACCCCTCTGCGGGGAGAAGGATGGAGCCTTTGGAGTCCCAGCCGTCGTGTTTCCATTAGCACCCATCACACGACAAACCAATTACAATAAAGCCAAGCCCTCAAACCGTGGCAGACTCCGGAGATGAACGCAGAGAAAAATATAAAATAAATAAACCCCTTTAGTTAAAGCCCCCCCCGGGGGAGGCGATATTGAAGCGACGTGTAATAAAATAAGCAAGGGACGGCAGTGAATGGCAACGCGGGGCGGGCAGGGACATCAATCTGTGACAAAAGGCCAGTTCTTTATTGAGCATTCAGGGCTGGGCGAAAAGGACCATAATTCTGCACAAACACAAAAAAAAAACACATCCAGCATCTGATTTGTTTTTGGCTGCCCAACCCCAAGGTTTTTCTCCCCCTGAAATGAACACGAGGTAAGCTTCCACACCGGCTCGTTCTCCGTCTCACAAAGAGGAGGTGGAAGGGAAAACACATTCAGAGTTACAAAGAACTGGGTGTGTTTTTCAAGCAGGTTAAGGCTGAGGGCAGTCACTGGAAACACTAAGATATTTAGCTCATACAGGTTGTCTGATGGAAACCCTACATAGCTGACTCAAACCACATCATCCATCTACTTCAACGCTGACCTGAGTCCATTTAAGCAATGAATTTATCTACTGTAAGATCAAGTGAGACACATTTGATGCTCTGATCGTGTTAATTTGGATTGATGAGCATCTGGTGCAGAGTTTCTACCCTCCCTCCCTCTCTCTCTCCCTCCCTCTCGGTCTCATGAGTTCTGTGGCTTTTGTCCTTCTGGCTCTTCTTCTCCTCAGCATCTGTCTGGATCTCAGAAAAAAAAAAAAAAAACATGACCTTGCACCAGTTCAAAGCTGCATCAACCCTTCCAGCACACTCTCAGGGGCCCCGGGTTGTGATTAACGGCCTTCTGTGAGTGTCTGCTCACTGCGGAGGCCCAGCACACACTGAGCACCTCTACTCTGACACACACACACACACACACACACTCACACTCACACAGAAAAAGCTGAAAATCTCTCTCTAACACACACACACACAGACACCTGAAAGTACCTCACCTCTTCCTCTCTTTTTCTCTCTTTCTCAAACTGTCCATGTTCTGTGCAACTAGCAGACCACAGCATGGCTCCCACAGGTCTCATTAACCCCTGTGCTCAAAATCACACACACACACACACATTCTTACAATTTCACAAAAACACACACATGTAACAAACCACAACATTCATAACAGTATTCACAAAGGTCTCACAACCCTTACCCAGGACAGGACACACACACACACACACACACACACACACACACACACACACACAGACACACACATAGCTACTACAACCACCTTTCTTGACCACCTCTGATGATGAAATCAGAAACAAAAGCCCCTGACAGAGACTCCAGCCGGCCCGACCCTGGCCAACCCCGCCGTGCACGTCCGTGGCCAACTTCTGCCCGCTCACGAGTCCCTCCGCACCGGCCGAGAGATGGACACGTCAGGTTAATCGTCCCTGACCCTCCCACTGAGGGATGGGCCCCATTTCCTGTGCCGGGGCGTTTCGGGTGACCTCTGACCCCGTCGGTAATGGAGGGACCGGTTGTTTTCTCACAGCAATCTGTCAAAATGAGCCCCCTGTTATCTGCAAACATGTCCTCAGCTAATGCCCCTACTGTTAGGCAGCTTCCCACCAATATTTAATTGGGCTGAATTAAAGGGAACAGGAAAATCACTCCTTTCATTATCTTCCACTTAGATGACACTTGAGTCAAACTATCAGGGGGAAATGTTTTGAATAGCCTCCACCTTCAGTGAGACCTCACTTTGTTCTTTTTAATGCCTTCAGGTTCATATTTTCTTTGCTGTTAGGTACTCTAAACTCTACTCAAGTTCTTAATTAATTTATGCCTTTGTGTGGGTTGCATCATTTTTTTTTAGCTATATTTCATTTCACTTAGTTTCATTTAGTCTACTGTGTATATTCATTTGCTCTTTTATATCTGCATTTCATTAGAACACTTTGGCCTGTGTGTGTGTGAATCAATTTGAGATGCTTACTGGATTTATACAAATGTTGTGTGTATCACACAGAGCAGTACTGTGACATCTTTAGTTCCATCACGATAGGGTAAGAGTTAAAGGATGTCGTCACCACAGGAAATCAGTTGAATAAAAAGGTGGCCATTTACTTTATTCCCCAGACTCCTTTCCAATCAGAATCACTTTGGCTAAACTGCATGCCAACTAGCATGTCATGTGTAATGTAGAGTATCCATCTCTCTCTCCCTCTCTATCACACACACACACACACACACACACACACACTTGGGTGCGGAGTGATTAGCCTGTTTATTCACTTTAGCTGGGCTCTTGATGAGCATGTCATCATGACACATTACTCAAACACAAGGGAGTGTTGTGTATGTGTGTGTATATGTGTGTGTGTGTGTGTGTGTGTGTGTGTGTGTGTGTGTGTGTGTGTGTGCGTGTGTCTGCGCATGTGTGCCTGGATCCAGCAGTTGCCTCATCGACTGCTAAAATTTGTAGAAGGTCAAGTAGAACCACAGACAGATGGAATAGGATAGAGCATAGATTGCATAGGATGTGCCCTATGCAATAGCACACTGCAGGTAGGATGGGAATGATATATTTATCAAAACAGGACGCATTCACAGACTTAAAATGCCAAGGTCTGGGTGGTCAAAATGATTGCCGTTGGTTGCCGATGGCTATCAATAGAAATGGATATGGCAGCTTTATCACAGCGTTGCAGACTGCATTCAAATGATAATGAAATGTCATACAAACACATAAATATGCATGGAGATGTCAGGGTCGCCGCCTCAGGTGCAGAAGAGGTCGGCCTGCAACTCAGGCAACTAGAGACAGAGGCCCAAGATGATCATAAAACTTCAGAGGCTAATCTGCTGCTCGACACGCTTTCTCAGTGCGAGGTGAGCCTTTCACATAAGCCCCTCCCATATGCCCCCTCCCACATTAGCTCCGCCCATATTAGCTCCTCCTACCTTAGCTCCTCTCAATAGATTTGTTGATGCTTCCTAACAACAACAGAAACAACTTAAAAAAAACAGAGTCGGCTAAGATACAAAAGAAACAACCTTGGCAGCCTGGCACTAACTATGTGACTGTCCTGAACCTGGCACGAGCTGGCAAGCCTGGCACGGGTTCTCTGGCAGCAAGACACGGAGCCCTTTTGGGTGGGGGGGGTGGAGAGGGGGGAGGGGACCAGATGTAGGCAGTGTAGACAGAGCCAAGTCGCCCGGGCCGCTCCTGTTCACCACACTCGTCTAAAAAAGGAGGGAGGGGAGGTAGAGGCAGTGGGAGAGAGAGAGAGAGAGAGAGAGAGAAAGAGAGAGAGAGAGACAGACAGACAGACTGACAGAGAGGGAGAGTGGAAAATTGTCTGTGATAACCTGGAGGTCTCATGGCGCTTGGAGCTTTGATGCTTTGATCGACTAAATCTTAGGCACATTGATCCGGAGCCCAATTTAACATTTAGGAATCGATTAAAATTTGCTGTGCAAACACACTTAAGGACATCCATCAAGGAGGGTGGCTGGCATCATTAGGGATTTACGCCCACGACGGCGAGTCCTGCCAAGTCTGGAGTCCCTTCTGCCTCGGCCGGCTCCCCTATTGTTCAAGGCTTTTAGAGAGAGCCTCCCAGTCTCGATAGCAACACGCGTGAATATCAAACATTCCACATGGAGGGAGGTGAGCTCCGGAAATCACTGTAAAGGCATCCAAAAAAAAGATCTTCAGACCTATTGTTAAAGATGTATTGAATCAGGGAGCATTTTAAGAAAGACCAGAGATGGCTATTTTTAAGAGTTTGGGGGATTCATAATATCAAGGCTTCCATTTAGATGGATTGCCAAACTCATAGCCTTAATGGATATCACTGTAAAAATACTGTCTTTGACCAATCGCTTCTTAACAATAAAGTGTGACAACACTACAAGTTTCCAGTCTACTGGGACAAGGATTTCTGCCCGTCAGCCTCCGCATACCACAAACAATGACAATCAGTTACAATGCTGCAAAGGCTGAAAGTGCTGACCCAGACTTTGAACAGAGAGTGAGTGAATATGACTGTAGCCTTGAGCATAACATCTGAAGAGCATCAGCAAATACCAGTGTGATTCATCGATACTTATTCTGGAACGCAGCAGCACGCCAATGCGCATTACGCATGTGGAGATTGCACTGCGTTTGCGTATTCTTGAAGTCCTGGCCATGAACCTGAGGTGACGGGCCACATGTGAAACTTGTCAATGCGACTGCCAGAGAGTGACAGCCAGGTGAAAAGCAGAGAGGGGGGGCCTCTGTGGCATCCAGGTAACAACTCTGTCTCACACACAAAAATTGACACACTTAAACACACACATACACACAAAAAAGCACATGCATACACACATTCACTCACTCTCTCTCACACACACACGCGCACACACACACACACACACACACACAGACAGACACACACACACACACACTCACACAGGACCCGGCCTTCCAGTGGTCAGAAGGGTGTGAAAAGCAATTTAAGATTGACGATGTCCTGCTGCTACTGCAGGTTGGTTCCCGTAGCACAGGGAGCTTAGGAGAAAGGGCCACAACTCCCGACAACATAACCCAAGCCGTCTCTCACCACCAGCCCTTCCTCAGCAGGAGGAAGAGAAGAATAACTTTTGCTCCCAAGTTTGAAGAAACTTTGCTCCCAAGTTTGAAGAAAGTCGCAGTAGCAGTCGCAGCAGTAGCAGTCGCAGTAGCAGCAGCAGTAGCAGTCGCAGCAGTAGCAGTAGCAGCAGTAGCAATAGCAGTCGCAGAAGTAGCAGTCGCAGTAGCAATCGCAGCAGCCGTAGCAGTCGCAGCAGTAGTCACAGCAGCAGTCGCAGTCGCAGTCGCAGCAGAAGCAGCAGTAGCAATCGCAGCAGCAGTAACAGTCGCAGCAGCAGCAGCAGCAGTAGCAGTCGCAGCAGCAACAGTGGCCATGGTGGTGGCAGTGGCAACAGCAGTTAGAGGCGAGCGCACTTGTAACAGACGAGGGCAACTCCAGCAGCACTTGAAAGGGTCAAGTGAAAAATTACTCGTGACATCTCGGCAGGTCCCCCACCACCCCAGGCTCCCTGTTATGACTGTGTGTCTTTGTGCAAAGTCAGTCAGAAAAAATACTTGTGCAGCCTAGCGGGGCCAGTCAGTGATATGGCTGATCCCACGCTGGCAGCCTCGGACAGAGGCACAGACTAGTAGCACAGAAGCAGTCCTCCTGAATTATATAATTTAGTCTAAATTATACATATCACAATTCAAGCAGGGCATTTTTTACTTCTCAGACTAGAGTTTGCGTCTTCAAGTATATCGTAGCTGCTGTTTCTTGCATTTGTTCAGATACTATTATTCAAAGTGACTCAGGGAGAATATGTCACTACCGGTGAGTGTATTTATATGGGGAAAAACTCCCATGTCCTTGACGCTACTAGCATCTGCCCTTACCGGCTAACAGGACAGATCTCGTATTAGCAGCAGGTCGGCTTGTGATAATAGTCCCCATTAGGAGCAGGAGTGAAGGACACGCTGAAGTGGCATATGCTCTTTAGCGGAGCCACAGAAAGAGTCGGACACACTCCAGCCTCTTTCTGTCTCTCTCTCTCTCTCTCTCTCTCTCTCTCTCTCTCTTTCACTCTCCCTCAGGCGAGTCGAGGCGAGGCGAGGCAGTCACACGCATCAGCCAGAGCGCCTCGGGGAGCCGTTCCGCCTCAGACTCTTTTAAAGAGCCCCCGACAAGAGGAGTGAGATGGGTAGTACTTGTTGGAGAAGAACAGTAATTCACAAACCTATCAATCACAACAGTCAGCACGGCTCTCCAGACAAAACGAGCTACAGCAGAGAGACAAGTTCAATTACTTTCTAAATGCTGATGAATTTCATGCCTGGCCCATTGAAACAAATACACGTCAAGAGGTATTCTCCCCTTAAAAGATTTCTTTTTTTTTCTCCTACTGGAATGCATCAGTGAAACCTAGCTATTTTATCTGTGCTACTTTTGTTGAAATGTTAATCCAATAGATTTTCTCATTTCTTTGGACCACATTCCATTCTTCCAAGGTATTACTCATCTGCCAATATCAGAATTGATCAGGGGAAGCTTTTATCAGTCTGTCTGAAAACGGAAAACACAAAGGTAATCCTCAGAGAAATACACTTACCCTCCTTAACATGCCTCATTACTTTAACATGGAAATACATAAACCATCGCAATACAGGAACCTGAATAACCACACAGTGCACTACCTCATATCTATTGCATATGTGCATTTATCTAAAAAAGATCGTTTAGACCTTCTTCCCACATCATCTAGAGTCTAGATAGGTGGCAAACTGACCACTTTAGGCACTGATAGTGCCGTATTATGTTGGCAGCTGCTAGGCTACTTCCATTTTAACATCTATGCTCGGTGCTATTTATGTTGATAATAGATTGCAGCCACAGATTTAAATCATTATTTCAATTATTTGAATCATTATGTTGACCTATTTGAACCTATTTATTTGAACTAATAAATAAATAACTATTTTAATTATCCCTAGCTGAGTGGTCTTGTTTGCATGTTTCATCACTTGTTTTGAGTTCTTCTGGTTTTATTTCCTTGCTTGTTTGCTGTGCACAAATAGGCCTAGGCCTACTGCAATTAAGTTCCTTTGTTTCAAAACTCTTTTGGACTAAAAATGCTCTGTGTGGTTTTATGTTGTTTTCTGGTGCACAATACAAATTGTATGCAATATCTAGAGTTAGATTTTCTTGTATTCATTTCTAGGCCTCCACCTGTAGCAGGTGCTGATGTTGCTTTTTGTGACACATAACAATCACTTATTAATTAGAATGGATTATAGATTCAATTAGCCTAAATATTATAGATTAGCTAAAATAAGCGGGGTGTCTGTTGGGCCCCGACCTGTTACAAATACGAAAAGTTGGGCCTCGGAGTCGAAAAGGTTGGGAACCTCTGATCTAGACTGAAGTGAAACCCAAGTATTGTTTTTAGAGAACCCATGGTATTGCCATGGCTAAACCTGAGAAGGTCTACAGCCAACATCATAGACTCCACACCAAATTCACTGCCAGAAACATTATGGCCATACTTTTATCATACATCAATAGAAAGCTTCCTCAGAGATAGATGTTCGGCCATACTCTCCATAGCAGCTGAGCTATGGAGGGCTAAGAAGGGAGCAAGATGGAAGATAGAAACACTAGCAGATGTGTTGATGGTGGATGTGGGGGGGACAGAAATGGGGGTGGGAATATGGGGGCCAGTGAGCAGAGACTGGCCCAGCTGTTGACGCAGCCAACGGCCGGTGGCGACTCCTGAGAGGACACTCTTCTGCTCGGGCACCCTCTGGTGCCCCTAGGCTCCTGTCGCAGCCACTGCAGAGGTGCCGAGGCCGATGCACCATGACACGACATCACAGGCACACGATCTGCTGCATCCTCTTGCCCCGCGGTCATCCCCGACACCCTGACATACCCTCTGCCAACACATGCCAACGCTAACTAAGAACTCAAACAACACTCCCTCGTATTAGCAGGTTGGATGCTAACGATGTTAACAGCTGCATCAGCAAGTGTTGTCTACAGGTTCTCAGCTGACACTGAATAGCTTCCAAAAACATTTCCACTCTACCAGATGGAACCATCGGTGGAACACATGGAACTGCCACTGTGGAGCCTCTGGTTCCATATCAGATTTTTGTCATATGTCCTCTGTTGTCTGGATTCTACCCTTTGCACCTGACATGTATAATTATTTGGGGAAATGGATGTGATGCAATTGCTGTGGACATGATGGATGCAGTAGTAATCATGTAGAGTACGGTCACTGGCTAAAAACACAAACAACAATTTGCTGACAGGCTAATGCCTGGTCATGTTGTTTAGTGATATTTTCACCACCAGTGGTTTGTTTCTATGTGTCAGAACAACATTGCTGACAAAACAAACAAACAAACAAAAACCAGATATAGTTAGCTTGTCAGCTAGGTAGCCAGTGGAATGTAGAACATGTTTAAACCATTAAATTATACTACTGTATAAGTTAATATGAAGTCAAACTCTGCAAGGTTATTTTGTTTTATGGTTAGCCTACATGGTATTGCCTCATATAAATCTGAAAGAAAAGAGACATATCCTTATATATAAAATTGGCTAATGTCCAACCAATTCTGCTGCTATAGACAAGATGATAAAATCATCATTTTGCTGTTTTTCCTGTATTTCATTTGGTAAAAAGTTGAATTGCCCCCCACCCTTCCCCCCAAATCATCCAGCATTTAATTTTACATATATTTTACATATACAGGCTACCTTTGCTGCTTTTTAAATAGCATACATTCTTACGACCTTACAAGTCGTCCTTGCAGATGCTAAATGCTAACTGTCCAGTTGCACTCAGCTGAGAAACTGACATCAGCACACACCCACGCTTGAACAGACATACACCGTGACACACGTGTATTCTCCCGGTTCCTCCGCACTGGTGGAGGTTGCTTCCAGTGCATGGGTAGAAATAACACGCCGCGTGCATGACCACATGCACGGGCTGTGATTAATTATTGAGCTACTACAGGAGGGTGGAAACACGAGGGGTGTTCTCATTCATGCAGCAGAGCACGATAATAGTCCCAGGAACACGCTGAAGGCTTCTCGGGGGGGGGGGGGGGGGGGGGGGTGCTCCATGGGAAACACCGCTTATAATAAGCCAGAGGCTGCCCATGCAAGCTGCACTCTTATGGGAAATGTTCAGCGACTGAAATGAGCCTGGGCTAAATCAACAGTAATGGGGTTTTTTTTTGTAACCACCTCA
>NC_045158.1:6166897-6181897 GCF_900700415.2 Clupea harengus | reverse complement strand
CAATTTAGAAGTAAAACTAAGTGAAGAGACAGAGAGAGGGATGTAGGGGACCATAGGAGGAGAGAGTGGTGAGAGCGGGAGAGGGCCGATGTGCAGGATAAACAGCTGGAGCTGAGCAGAAATATGGAGCTCAATGTCACGCCATTGATTTAGCGTCCATCCAGCGGCCTGGCAGGTGACAGCGCTTGATTAATGCCCACCGGCACACACCGCTGTCACCCAAATATGAAAACTTATCACGCCTCCGGCCATTCAATACTGTCCAACACCATTCACGCTCCAGTGATCCCCGCAAGCAGCACCCCGACTATCTTGACCTCTTTTCTTTCTTTCTTTCTTTCTGTCTGTCCGTTTCTTATTCTCATTTCTCTGTCTCCCTCACCCTCTCTTTCTTTCTCTCTCTCTCTCTCTCTCCCTTTCTCTCTCTCTCTCTCTCTCTCTCACTCTCTCTCTCACACACACACAATAATTATTTCTTCACATGTGAAAGTCAGGGAGGCAAACTCTCAAGAGTTGTGATTTGTGGCTTAACAAACCATGTTGTGGCTGCTGATCCTGTTATAGTACTGGCAAGAGCACAACATTGCCACTCACACACCCACACACACACACACACACACACACACACACACACACACACACACATTACCCACTAAACATCCACAGGGGCATCTCATGCTCCTCCCACTCATCTGTCATGCTTAGAGCTTTGAGAGGACCTTTCCATTCCTGCCTGTTAAATGAGATTAACCTTTCCTTAATGGAAAGTATTTGTCAATAGACTGCTGCAGACTGGGTGGCCGACTGCAGGACTGTATGTCTGGTGCATCAGTGGGTTTGCAGCCTTCCGCTGCTGAGTTATTGCACGTGATGGCTAGCCACATGCAGAGCGAGACGACACGCTTGTGGATGTGTGTCTGAATGTGTATGAGTGTGTGTTCGCATTTATGTGTGTGTGAGAGAAAGAGAGGGAGAGAGAGAGTGTGTACAGCATGTAGATGGCATGTATATGCATAAATGCAAGGCCGTGTGTGAGTCAATGTGTCATTTACATTTGCATATTTGTGTATGTGTATGCTAAGTGTGCTTGTCTTTATGTGTGACTATATCTACAGCGTGTGTATAGCGTTTACATGCATATGGCTGCAAGTCTATGGGTTTATTTCATTTGCACATCTGTGCGCGCAGATATGTGCGTGTGAGTGTATGTGTGTGTGTGTGTGTGTGTGTGTGTGCATAAGTGAGTGTTTGAGTGTGAATGCGTGATTGTTTATGTCACTGTGGGTAAGTGTGCTTCAAAGGAGTGTTTTCATTTGTATATTTTTACTTGTCTGAGTGTGTGTTGAGTCCAGGGTGAGAACAACACCAAAAGATACATTCACCTACCCCCCCCCCACACACCCTTTTTGGTTGTCTTTAGTTCCTCTGCAGTAGCTGCACATGCAATCAATGGGGCATTTAATGGGCTTTCCCTCGCATTCTGTCCACATTCCCCCACCCTGTTAACATTCGCCCGGAGCAAGGAAGCCGCTGACCCTCTTTAAATGGCTCATTGGACTCGCCAGCGCCTCCAGACATGACATGGCCACCACCGCTATGGACACTAATGATTGCTAAACGCAGAAACCAGGGCCTCGCTGCTCCTTGGGTCTTCTGTAATGAAGCGTGATAATGCTCGAACAAAGAGCACCACGACCGCAGAGAATACACTCGGACCGGTGACTAGTCTGCCCGGCACGGCGATGAATGTGTTTAGTGTATCGAGCGCGTGGATGAGCCGAACGACTAAGAGGGAATTACATTTGGCGCGAGAATGATTCGAGGAGTTACTGTATCGACCCACGTTAACATTATGTTAACAAGCAAAGAACCGTAATGAAATGGTGGACTAAGCTGGGGTTTTTGTTTTCTGTGTATTTAGTCTTGTAGAATTATACCACGAATATAATTTCTATTACATTCTATGACATGTTATCTAATTATTTCTGAATGAATTGCAGTATGCAGTGAAGACAGGTCTGTGAACATACTAATAGTTAAATACATTTATTAAATAGTTAAATAGTTGAAAAGGCCCATTCATTATTATTATTTCTAAATTAATAAAAATATGTAGTAGCATCAGATGACTATGAAAAACATACCGATAACTCATTACAAACAACAGAAGCGTTCATTCCAATCTTTCTGGCGAGCCTACTTGCACCGCTCCTGCAAGGAGATGTTCTATTCATTACAAGACAGTGGGAAGGATTTCCTCAAGACCAACTGTCTCGGCAACCCGACGCCAGCGGATCTGCCTTCTGTGTCATCCTGGCCATCAGCGGTCACTCATGATCCTAATGAACGGCGTGACAGTCTCTCCGTTTCAGCCTCCGCCCACCCGTCCAAGGGCTTTTGTCCTCCCAGCGGATTCCCTTTCCTTGAGCTGCCGGCTGCGACGCAATGAGACGAGATGAGACGGCTGACCAGCTGCCACGAGCGAGCGGGCGGGCGGATGTGGGCAGGTCCGAGATCAGTGGGCTGGTGTGGGGGCGGAGAGCGAGGAAATTGATGGCGTGCCTTCACCCACCCATACCACAACACCACTTCCACCCCCCCTTCACCCCCTCACCCCCTTCCCAACTACATCCAACCAGCCGCTCCGTCAGCTCCAGGTGGCTGCTCAGGCATGGCGGTAAGAGACAGGAAGAGGAGGCAGGGGAGACGGTGGCAGGGGGAGGGTGGGTGGGGTTTTCGATAAGGTGAGTGAGGGGTGCTGCTGCTGGTGGTGGTGGTGGTTGGAGCTGGAGAAGGTGAGCTAGGAGCCCAGAGAGAGGCATCCGTGTCCACATCACATGAGATGACAGGCAGACGTGTGGGGCTGTCCGCCGCGCCCAGGCAGCCCTGAACACAAGAGTGGCGGGACAACACAGTGTCAGAGTCCTCCAGAAACTCAACCAGTGCTCACAACTGCACAACGCCCACTGCAAAAGACCACCATCTGACATCTAGCCACAAACTGTCACTCATCTTGATTGAGTCGTTTATTTAATACATTCATTTAACCAAAAAGTTTAAGTATGTTTAATTTTGCCCTTTAGAAAATAATTGCCCTAACCCTAACTAGTTAAATTGTTTTTTTCCCCTTCTTTCTCCCGCTGTCTCTCAGGGCACGGGTTCATTTCCCAGGGTAAGCCACAGCGGACGCAAATGCTTTTTGCAGCGCTGAGAGCATCCATCTGCTCCATGTAAATGAGCTGCACGCCGTGACAGGAGTCCCTCACTCACCGTCGCCCCCATTGACCCCCTCGCCGAGAACCCCCGCTGAGCCTTTTAAATCCATCGCAAGTTAAAGGCCATTATTAATGACCTCTGTTTATGCCCGCCGTCCGGCGGTCAGCAAGCGGCAGCCGAGCATGTCCAGGAAGCAGTCGCCGCTGCCGCCACCCCCTACACACACTCACACACACACACACACGCACACGCACACATACACACACACACACACACACACTCACACACACAAACACACACACACACACTGATCCAATGCCCCTGTGGAGATTTACACTTGCTTCAGTTTCATTTGTGCCAGTGTGGTCCAATAAAACTGAATTCGGGGGGGTGGGGTGGGCTCTTCTTCTTTTATTGCTTCTCTATTCCTGTACCATTCCTCATCCCCCCCCCCCCCCCCCCTCCCCCAACTGGAAGCTTCTACATCGGAAACGGAACTGGGATTCAGTAGCACAAACAAATTCACAGGTTCGACCAGAGACCTCAAATGTGCACAGAACCTTGTGAGAATCTCGTGAGAAGTATGACATACAGCTCTTCTCACGAAGGTTGTCTAGGGATGGGCACGTTGTCTGGCTAATTAAGAGCTTTATTTACATCGCTCGCCAGTACGTCAGAGTCTCACAGCACTTTAGGAGGGGGGGGGGGGGGTGGAGCACCGTGGCTCTGGAGCCGGGCCAGAGGAATGCCCATCACAATGGCGTCCCAGTGCTCAGGCCTCGTTCCTCCCTTTTCTCCCGTAAATCTCGACCTCGTTAAAGGGCTTTTTAAAGGGGGGGAAGAAAAACGAGGGGACGAGGGCTCCTCGAGTCTGGGGGCCGAAAGGGAGGTGGGGGTGGGGACTGTCAGAGTGGCTGAATGGGCCCCAGCACGCCGCTGGCCTGACAGGACCCCTCTTTGTGTACACAATACCCTGCATCCGGGTCCGTCCCCTCCCTCTCGCCGCTGGGCTCCCCGAAGACACAGAGGAGTGATTGTAGCAGGGCAAGGAGAGGCCAGAGAAGTGGCAGTAAGACAAGACAGCAACTTGGGCCCCTGCCAGCTCTTCTCTTTTCCTCTCCCCCCCCCCCACCTCTTTTCCTCTCTCTCTCTGTCTGTCCTTTCTCTCTGCCTCTTCATTTTGCACTCTCATCCCCTGCTGGGAAGGATGCTGGGATAGAGGAGGACTTCAGATGCGAGCAGAGGAGTGCTGATAGGGCCAGGATCCAGGAACTTTCCCAGGGAAAGATGAGATATTGTGTCTGTGTCTGTGTGTGTGTGTCTGTGTCTGTGTCTGTGTCTGTGTCTGTGTGTGTGTGTGTGTGTGTGTGTGTGTGTGTGTGTGTGTCTGTGTCTGTGCAGAGCTTACAGTGCAGACGCTTTCAGTTCGTTCAGCCAGGTTCAGCCAGGGTCAACCACCTACAACCGCCACAGTCCAGCTCTCCCCCCGTGTTCAGTGTGCAGAGGAGATCAGATTCGGCCTGACGAGCCACGAACGAGCACCACTCAACGCAATCCTCCATCTCTGATACAAGATGTCACCACATCCACTTCCTGCCCGCGACAACCCTCTTCTCTTGTCCACTCTGTAGCCAGTAGTGTGTGTTATGAGCCCCCCCCCCCCCAACCCCTGTTGTTTTCCTCTTGGCTGTCCTCTAGTCTAATCCAAACAGCAGGGATCTGTCCAAACACAGCTTCGCTCCGGTCCGTTCCCCTCCCCTCCTCTCCTCTGCCTGGACCGGGCCTGTTTGTGGACTGTGTTGCACCCTCTGTACCACTGCCCTTCTCTCTGACAGCCAAAAAAAACACAGACAGGGATCGCTTCAGTGGGTGTGTGTGTGTGTGTGTGTGTGTGTGGGGGGGAGGGGTATGTGGGTTGAGGGACAAGTGGGGAAAGAACTAGAGGTCAGACCACACATCAAAGCCTCACACACACACACACACACACACACACACACACTCTGTCACCCGTATAAAATAAACTACACAAAGCCACAGGCCCCATCCAAGAAACAGCCTGCCACCATTGACCAACTCCCAGCGAGTGAGGCTACCGCAAGAATGCATGAATGGAAAGCTCATGTTATCTTGCAGATAGTGGGCACCTAGGATTTAATTTCACCTCTCCCCACCCACTGCTGGGGGGGGGGGGGCATCAGCCCACACACTACCCAACACAATCGTAGCCCTTACTGTACAGTTAACGAGCTATCTCCGTCCTGGCACCACCGTCAACGACATGACGAGCTGGGACTGGCGAGCAATTTAGCTTGAGATGCACGGGATGGAAACATTTACATAAGGAACGCCTGTCCTTCAACTCGCCGGAGCATTGATCTGCCACTAATTGGATGGAAGGCGGGTGACGATTATACTCTCGAAGCCGCGCATAATCACGCAATGGCACTTTTGTTAGAATCCATCAGGACTAAATTGTCGCAGGCGTATTAGCGGAGCGACGATTAGACCTGGCGGGCAGGGGGCATAAGAGCAGAAGATGAGAGAGTGAGGGGGGAATAAATGTAACTGTGATGGCCATCGAAAGTCAGACGCATGTTAAATGTTCTGGCAGGTTTCGTGACTCAAGCGATGGGGAGGAGGCTTTTTTTAGCGTTGGCTTCACAGCGCAGGGGTAAGTGCTGGCTCTATGGGGCAGGTCCAGCTTGAATGCACCAATGATCTTTGCCTGCACAAACCACTTAGATATGGCAAAGTGTGTGTGTCTGTGGAAGAAGATGTATTTGGAAGGGGAAAGTTGCACTAGCAGTTTTCTAAAGACTACTCTCAATATTCCACATCTAACTACAACTACAGCTACTCAAACAAATGTTTTGCATGGTTAGTGTGATTCGCATCTTCACCGCGTCCTAATGGCGGACGCAACAGAATTTTGCAAAACTTTTAAACGCCAACAGTGACTACTATATCCCTTATTGTATATCTCCACATAACAATCTAAACCGGTTTATCTGGGCTGGTGTGTGGAAGCATATGGGTGCACATGTATCGCTAAAACCACGCCAAACATTTTACTTCATGTTCATTCATTTTCCGTTGTTCGAAATCACCGTTTTATTGCACAATTGTTGTTCAGACAAATCACTGTTAAGTTGTCTGTGCATACAGCATATGTAAAAGAATGACTTTGTGTCCATACCCTGTTTGTTTAACGAACAATGTTGAAGGAGTACTTTGCCGCCATTACGTTTTTCCTGTCTTTTTAGGAAGTACGCTCCCGTTCAGGGACGAGTATATGGTTTGGGCAGGTTCGCAGGTAACATGGTTTCGCCTTCACGAAAATCAATGAATTAAGTTGGAAGGTTTTCAATGGTGAATGTGACCTATAACTGTGGTTGACATTGCTTTCAATTTGTGGTAACTGTGGTTGACATTGCTTTTTGAAGGCCTGACCATATTAGCTATGTTTAAAGTGTAAATCTTTCTGACACATGATATCCCCCCTGTGCTGTGGGCCTATAATGGTATGTACCAATTAGGGGTGGTTTCAGCTACCTGTTCAAAGGGTCGGCGTTGCATTTGTTGGGAAGCTTCTGTGGTGAGAGCGTGGTTGGAAATGGTATGAATTACAACTGCAGAGATGGATTGAAAAAATAAAACCTCTTAAATCAATTATATGAACTGATTCCATGTCAGTCTTGCAAAGTTTTGAGGGGACATTCTCACGAGATGATCTTATTTTAGAAATCAAATATCTTTTAGCAAACATTAGGAACCTAGTTCAATTTGTAGTTCAATTTTGCTGGGTCCCAGCACATATTGGAATTAAAGGGAAAGAAATATAAACTTGCAAAAAAGGCTCTGGAAAAAGAACACAGGCATTAAAATTCCGATAGGAAAAGGTAAAGTTAAAAGTCTAATAAAGATAGAGACCATGCAAAGATGGCAAAATGAATGGGAATCTGATCTTATTGCTAGACAGTATCATAAGGTACAGAGCAAGGTAGGAGGAAAAAGAGTCTCCTCATTGGGTTTTAACAGAAGAGAGGAAGTGGTATATATCAGACTAAGACTAGGTCATACAGGTCTTGATTCCACACTAAAGCTGATAGGAAAGGGTAATGGTTTATGTGCTGAATGTAATGTTAAGGAAGATGTTGAACATGTTATTTTAATTGTAAGAAATATGATAATTTCAGAATGAAGTGGCAAGAGGTCAAAGCTGAAAATGGTAGGCTTATAAATTATTCTATATATTCTAACTTATATTCTAGAGGAGCAAGGGATGCAACGAGACAGAATCAAAGCTTTTATTTTTATAATAGTCTAGCCTTGCCATAAGTCCCTTTACACACTCATGTATAGTAGGTGGCGGTAAACGCTAGTATCGCTGTAACCCGCCAGGAAGAAGAAGAAGAAGAAGAAGAAGAAGAAGAAGAGAACGTGGTGGAGAACATTTCCACATCTGCTACATGATTCACAAGAAATGTGATTGTTATCAATGAAAAATAAATGTAATTCCGTTTTAGCCTTCAGCTCCGTTCACTCCAACTCCAAGAGGATTGTCTCGCATGCACACTCTCATCCCTTACAATGTCTTGCAGTGACCTGAAGTGGGTGGCTTGCATTGACCCCTTTAAGACCAGTGGCCCAGGGTAAAAACACAGCTCTGACCTCAGTCTCACTGACTCAGGCGAATCAATCCGAGACGACTCATTTACACGACTAGTCGACCCTTGTTGAGCTGGGGCCGAGAGGTCAGCGTAAATGCCGTTTAAGAAACAATCCATAGCCCTTCAAAACATTGCCAACTGATGCAGATCAGCTTTAGTGACCAGCAGACCTCACAAAGTGATGTGAATGTAGCAACAACGCCAATCCGGGACCGCTCCCTGGCATTCCCTGCCGTGAGATAGCGTGAGATAGCGTGAAATAGCGTGAGATATCGTGAGATAGCGTGAGAACCAAATGAGCAGAGCTCCCCTTCAGCACTGGTTATCATTCTATGATCCGGGAATTATCAGGGTTACATTTCTGCTTTTTAGCTGAGCGCGGAAGCCCACGGGTATTGTCAGTGCACCAGGCTCCGTGAAAAGACAATGGTAATACGTTCCTCAAAGTCCCAGGAGAGCCCTCTATTATAGGTTCAGCCCTCTTGTACAAGTATAGCACAGGCATTATGGAACAGAGTAAGACAAATGTACAGGGAAAGGTAAATTATTACTCTTTTCAATGCATAGGGAATCATCTGTAACCGTTTCTGTGTGTGCTTATGCGATGGGCACTGAAACGGCAGGAAGTAGGATATGAGCTACTACTGTTATTCTTAAACAAACCCTTTGCTGAAAGTGCCATCAGAAGCACTTTTACACATTGTGCTTCTCCTTACGAAATAGGGGGAAAACAAACAGGGAAAGGGGGGGGGGAATCCCTTTATAATAGAGATGAACCAATGTGAAGGTTCACCAGTCTGGGGGAAAGATGCTGCCGCGGAGCAGCCATGACTGATTAATCATTTATTTCGTCCACCGAGACCAGGGGGCCTTGAGGGCTACACCTTGAGTGTAGTTTTTTTTCCCTTTTTCTTTTTTTCCAGCATTGCATTCAGGACAAAGACAAAGTCCAGTAAAGTGAATGCCAAGACAAAGCAGTTTTCGTTGCAGGCTTTGGTATGCAGTCGTCAAAGCAAGGCCCTCTAGAGAAGGGCCCCTGGTCACAGAGATGCTGATCTCCTTAAACAACCAGCAGGTAAGGCATGCATTATTTTCAGAAACAACAAAAAATGCAGGAGAATGCAAAAGATAGTTATTGCTGTTATTGCAGAACCTCTGGTATATAGAACAGGTATTTGTGCATGTGTATGTTTGTTTCTGTGTGTGTGTGTGTGTGTGTGTGTGAGTGTGTGGGTATGCGTAAGGGGGGTGGGTACATGCGTGTACGTGTGCATGCATATAAGTGTCTGCTGGTGTCACATTTCACTGTCTTTCGCTGCCGCCACGGAAACCACAATCAGCGCACGGCGTCTCCGCTAATGGATGAAGCGGGTGTGATGTCATGTTTGCCTCACTCATTACAGCATAAGCTGCTTTCTGTACAAGGTGTTAATGCTATCAGGCACATTTCTGCTTTCGTTTTTTTTTTTGTTGGCCAGCCTCGAACATTAGAGTCGCTGTCTCCCATTCCATTCCATCTAATCTCCAAATCCAATCTGACACCGATATCTATCTGATAGGGATCGGCTGTTTGTTCAGAGCAGTGCCAGAGGGTTCACAGAGGCCTCTGCTCTCTCTCTGTTTTTTTTTTGCTCAATAATTCACATTCATCCACGACAGACTCTTTTCCTCCTCTTTTCCTCTCTCGCTCTCTCTCTCTCGCTATCTCTCTCTCTCTCTCTCTTCTCCTCTCTGTCTTTCTGCTTTACGCCAGACCCAGGAGTGGAGTCAGGAGTGGAGTGGAGTGGAGCACAGACACAAACACATGCTGCACCCACTATGCTCCAGCAGAGCACCAGCCGTGCACGCGTGCACACACACACACACACACACGTGTGAACACACACACAGTCACTCCTCCACGCTCTGTTTACTAATGCAGGATGCTGGGGAGCTCCTCCAGAGCCCCACGCAAATATAAATACAATGAGTCAACACCCCCCCCCACACACACACACACACACACACACACACATACTCTTTTCCTTTGCGTGTGTGTTAGTGTTTATATGTGCACGATTGTGAAAGCAGTGGTGCGTTTGTTTGCAACCTAGTGAAATGTATGAAATAATTTTTTAGGGTAAAATGTTAGAGATGAATGTGGGGAGGGGAGGCCATGTCTGGGAGACCAGCGTGTCTCATTCATGACCTGGAATGTATTTGGGTGTGTATGCGTGTGTGCTTGCATGTGTGTGTGTGTGTGTGTGTGTGTGCGTGTGTATGTAGGTATGTTGTATGTGTGTGCGTGTGTGTGTGTGTGTGTGTATGTAATTGTGCTGAGTGGCACCCGAAGTGACAGGCCTAACACTCGATGAGCCACTCATTAAACAGGCCGGCCCAGCACTGAGGGCACAGGCGTCTCCTCGTATGAAAGCAGCCACTTGGCTTTCAAGGCACTCACGGCGGACAGCCGCCCGCGATCGCTTCTTAAAAGCCTCCCTCCCACCCCTCATCCCCTCTCCTCGTGCGCTAAACAAGAGTCGTCCCTTCCCCTCACATCTAATACCCTCCTCATCACATTATGTCTTGCCATCGCTATTTTTATCTCGTCCCCCTACACAAGCCAAGCCCATTTACTCCACAACCACGACTCCTTCGCACACGCACAAAACAAAACTAAATCCCCTCCCTAAAAAGATTCTCCTCTCCGATCCCTTCCTCTAGTTTTTCAATCTCTGTATGCCCATTTAAAGGAAGGAGTGAAACGTTTATGAGAAAGATTCCAAGAGATACAGAGAGGACACCCGTTCACGCCTCGTTTCTTCAGTGTGTCCAACAACAGAACGCCTCTGCTCCCATAAGCCACAGGCCTGTCCTAGTAACCACTATTTACCAAATTGAACTACTTTAATGCTGGAATGACTGTATCGTTAAACGGTAATTATTCACTACTACGTCCACTACTATTACGGCTGGAGATCAGTTTGTCTTGAAGAGATGAGAGGTCTCCTCTGCGTTAAAACGTGCATATTTAACGCAGAGGAGACCTGTCATCTCTTCAAGACAAAACTGATCTCCAGTCTCTCCTATCATGGCAAGACCTTTTATTGAGTTTTGCTTTCTATGTCCCTTTAACATGGCTGAGAGAGAGAAGAAAGCAATAGTAGTAATAGTAGTAGTGAATAATAACCTTTTAACGGTACAGTCATTCCAGCATCAAAGTAGTTTCATTGGGTAAAAAGTGAACCTGTTATTCAAAGCCCTAAATCCCAATCATCTTAAGTTTATCACTACTATGTGTATATTTTTGGTGTTCGGGGTGTTAAAAAACTTAATTATTATTGTCTAAGACTGAGTAAGCCCTTAATGCTGTTTAGTTCTATGGTGCTGTTCACATCAGCCCAAATAACAGGAAAATATACATCTTTGCTCTAGGTAATTTGAAGGCAAGTCATAGAACAGCACTTAAAGGTAAGCTGTAAAAAGTTGACAGAGCATTTACAGAAGGCCATCTCTGGTCTTTTCTCCACTCGAAGGCAACCACATCAGTCTAAAAGGGCATGCCATGAATAACAACGCATTTCAAGTACACACGTCCCCCCTGAGGACTATCATGGTCGTTCCCACTAGAATAAGAACGTATATTTCACGTGACAGTACATCCGCTCAACAGATGTAGATGGGGGTTCTGCATCTGCTGTACAGCTGGTAGGGTAGCGAGGTACTTCTTCGATGGAGTGTGACAGCAGACGTGTACAACAACACAATCCAAGACTTGTTTTGTCGACGCTCTTGATAAGACACGGAAAAGACAAGTGATGTTCGTGTCCTGCTTGCTTGGATTAATGTCTGATTAAAAAGCCAGTTAACGACACCAAGCTCATCCTCTAAAATAGTGCCATTACTGACACAGTGCATGGCATGTTTGGACTGAATAACACAACCAAAAAAATGCCATTGCCAACAATGGAGTCGGAGACAGACTGGGGGAAAACAGCGTTACAACGTAAAGTAAAGGACAATGATCCGTGTATCACACTGACCAAGCTTTTTGGCCAAGTCTAAAGTTTTGGGGAAGGGGCTAGCGCTCTGTTCGAATAGGCTTAAAATGCTCCCTTCCTTCCTTCCTTCCTTCCTTCCTATTAAGAGAGCAAGGACTGTTCGAAATGTCTTAAACCCTCTCTTCCGCTTTAGTAAGATACCTTGAAATACGTCACATAACGGTCATTTTTCAAGAGAGCATCTGAGCTGCCTTGCTGTCTTATGGCGGCAGGTATTACCCATAACTCTCTGCGCCATTCCCTAACCGGAGACGAATTTAAAAAAAGATGGCGGATGAAATCGTCGAAGTTCCACAAAAGTATTCACCGATGTACGTTTCTTTGCTTTTTTTGGTAATTTTTTTTTAAAGTTACCGAGAAATAAACAGTGTACTATGTACTTATGTCATGATTGATTAACAAAAATAGTCTGTTTCGTTAGCGATGTATCCGTTAGCCAAGTCGCTAACAGTAGCTGCTAGCTAGCAAATAAGCACACACAGCATGATGACACAGCGTCATGTTGCCGTACAGCCTATCTTAATAGACTGTTCGAAATCAACGGTTTTTGAGATACCTTCCCCTGAAAGGACCTCTCTCGTCAGACACCTGTCCAACAAGAGATCAAGGATTAGACAGCTATCTAGGAATCCGAACATAGCCTAAGAGTGGAGACTGATGGTGTTAAATCTCCATAGTCTGTCTGTAGGATGTGTGCAGCAGTATACCACTGACTCAGGGACGAGTGGGCACCAGACATGCGCCTGTAAAGCAGGGAACGGCGGAATGCGGCCAAACATCACCTCTCTTGCCAAACGTCAGGTGCCAGAGGGGGTCAAGTCTCGACCAACCATCACGATTACGGAAACGGGATGGGATGGGATGGGATGGGTCATTCTCCCTGGGATTAGAATGGGATAGAAATATTTTTTTATTTCTGTCATGGGATTGGAGGACTGGAGCATTTCTTGTGGGAGTGGGACGGGAAAGGAGTGAAAATCATCACTGTTACCCTCTTAACACACACAACCCTCTACAATCCCCCTTTAAAAAACATTTCTTCTGTGACATCTGACTTTACTCAAGCCACAGAGGGATTCAGTTCGGAGCACTAAGCGTGCCAGTGTTTCGTGTTCTCTTCCGCTGTTCATTCAGTCAGTCAGTCAGTCAGTGCGCCACACAAAGATTTCCGATTTCTCAAGCGTGTCCTCGCTTGGTGAGAAGTGCGAACTGAGACTTCTTCCCTCCCTCCCTGGATTCGTCTGCCCAAGCATTTTTGTCTGACCCAATCTCTCCAGAGAGATTGAAGAAGCAGCACGTCTCTTCTTTTTTTTGTCTTATTTTACTAGTACCATCCTGATTCTCCGCTGTTTCATTCTATCAGTCTTCAAAGCCGCAAAGCTGTCATATGACAGTAGCTTTCAAAAGATCTTTTTCTCATGTTATCAATCAAAGACAATTACTGCTGCCTGGTTGCAGATCGAGACGGCGCAGGGTGAAGCAGGCACACACTAATTTGGGAAACCGAGCGCATATCTTCGAGTGCATGAAGGAGAATGGATTGCAGTTTTGAAATGTGGTTGAAAGATGGTGGAATTGGTGTGGTGAAACATGACTGGCAGGCCTGAGGCATGGCGACTGTAGCTTAGTGATTCTCAGAGAGACGAACAATTTCATATCCATCGACACACTCACACACACACACACACACACACACACACTTCACTCACTCACTCACGTACAAACACAAATACACACCTGGTCCATGTAAAAAAAGGTCGATTGGCTCTCAACTTGAAACAAACCAGAAATCAAACCATAAGAAAAATCATCTTCAACTGACATACAGGAGCCCAAAAGCTGAAGAACTTTCTAGTATCCATTCTCACTTCCAGGTTATGGTTTCACAGCCGTGGTTTAAAAACATGGCCTCTGTCGGCCAGGCCGATGCGCTGTGCCCCTCACCGTCTGCTCATCAAATAAAGCACAGATGCAGAACACACCCATCCGTCACTGGACACATCCAAGGTATGCTTACTGGTGTGTGGGAACCTCCACGCTTGTGTTCCCTATCTGCTTGTGTCTGGCGTGTGGGAACCCTGTTCCCTGGCCATCCCTGACCAGTGCTGCAGAGACCAGTGGCTTCACAGCTGCCTTCCTGCTCCTTGTGGAATGTGCAGGTTATTTTTCTTCTCTTTGTCTTTCAGTGTATATGGTTACCACTTCAAAGTTGGGTGACTCTAGGTGATGCTGACCCAAAATGCCATAGATACAGTATGAATATGATCTCAAATAATCCCCAAGAGACTTCTTCTTGCCCATTTCAAAGATTAAAATGCTTCTATGTCATCACCAGACTGGGAAGATTGATTATATCATTTGTCAAATCAATAATTTTACATGATCTGTTGACATTAATACATACGGTGGGTGATCAATGCAATATTAACCTTTCAGAGATTCTAGCAAATATTCCCTTGACTACTAGATGTCTGGAGGATAACCAGACACTGTACCTACGTCCCTATCTGGACATCTAGACACTCCTGTCCATCCTGCTATAGCTAATCACATGTGATGAATAGCACACCCCGAAGCAGCAGTAGTACAGTGCATAGACGAGGGCATCCATCAAAGGGGGGCTAAATTAAAATGCCAAGACAGGCCATTGAGGGTTACTCACACTCAATATCCCTTGCCTGCTCCTCTCCTTCCATTTACTCAAACACTCAGAGGCTTTCAGCGCGGGGCCTCGTCTTTAAAACAGCCTGACAAAACCTCATTAATTAGGACCGCCAGACCGTCATCTTCCCTAATAGGCCATAATGAGAGCTTTTTTTGATGTAAACAGCCCTGTCAGTACGAGCGAAGCCAAAAGAATGAGATGCTCTTCAGCCACACAGATCGACTGACGAATGAATGTAATATAGACTATATGTTTTTTTTTTATATATATAATTCAACAGAAACAGCAGCCCAATATTCCACTCAAGGTGACATGGATTAGTCATGATTCATTAATTAATTGATTAATTTGGTTATGTAGCCAACTAGACAACGGGAGTGTCATGTGCCAGCTGGCGTTTTGAAGTCCA